>NC_077227.1:678843775-679054381 GCF_027887165.1 Monodelphis domestica
ATGCCAACTAATGTAAAATTAATTTATAGTTATAAAAGATCTCTTTATTTAGCAAAAAGGATAAACTAAACTATATCTAGATACACTAAGAAGTTTTTTGTGATGGAAGAACTGACTTAGGGAGGCATTGAAGACTTCTCAAAAAGTCAAAATTCAATGGTACACCAGAATAGGAAGTTTTAAGTAACCAATGATCTATTCATAGCATTTCTCTCCACTACAAATTCACTGCTCAATAAGGTGTGCAATCCAGATGAAATCATTTATTCAATTCAATGAATTCAATTATACTCAATAAGCATTTATTAAATAAATAGTGTGCAACATTGGACCAAATCCTGGAGGAGATACAAAAGTTAAATAAGACAGTTTCTGCCCACATGGAACTTACATTCTAATAGACAAGATACATACACAGATAACTATATTACAAAACAACATATTAGTGCAAACATAGTGCTATTGAGTTCTGCATGGGGGAAGGACCATTACCAACTAACATGATTAAGATAATTAAAGACTGAGATACAAGTTTGGTTTTAAAGGACCTGTAAGAACACAAGTGAAACTGAGTGAAGATATTCCAGACACAGGGATCTCTACGAGCAAAGGCAAGAAAATCCCAAATGATAGGATATATAAGGAATAAGGCAAGTGTATCTAGTTTAGTTGAACCACAGTGATGAATACTAGATTTGAGAACTTATTTAGTCAAAGGAATTTCAAAACTATTCTGTAAGCAAGAAGAATCCACAAGAGATTTTAGAAGAATAATGATAGCTATCAATAACTAAGAAAAGATTGACAGTATTAGAAAGGATAGATTAGAAAGGGAAGGTGGAAAATGCATGAAAGAAAGTATAGCTACTGCAGAAGCCCACAAAGGCAATACTGGAGACTTGCACTATAGTGTTGGCAGCAAGAATAAAAAGGAGCATACTGACATAAGAAATATTATAGGACTAAGTAACATGAAATGAAATATGATGGAAAGAATTAAAAGTTAACACCAAGATTTTAGAATCAAGGAGATGGGTGAATTGTGATATAATTGAGTGAAATCAGATGTGCTATATAGGTAGTTGGGAAATGCTTGTCTGGAATGCCAAAGTGAGACAAGAACTAGAAATAGGTGCTTTTTGAAGCCTTGGGACTACAAAAATTCCTGAAAGAATATAAATAGTTGGACTGTGTGCTGGACTTAATTAATGAAGGCCTAAAACAATCCAATCTAAAATGCTTACTAGTTGTGTGCCTCTGGACAAGTCATTTAACTTCTGCCTTCCTTAGCTTCCTCATCTATAAGATGGGAATGATAAAAAGCACCTATCTTCCAGGGTTCCAGTTGCTATGAGAATATGAGATATTTATAAAGCACTTTGCAAATCTTAAAGTGCTATATATAAGTGCAATCTATTAAGTGTAAAATCTCGATGAAAAGCTACCTTAAAAGGTTTAAAAAAGTCTCTAGTCAATGACAACAAAGGAATAGTTAAAAGATATAAAAGAAAAAGAAATAGAACACAGTGTCTTTGAAAATAAAGACAATGAGAGTATTAAAAAAGGGGAGGTCAACAATGTTCAATATTTCATCTCTGATATCCAGAAATACTGCAAAAAAAAAAAAGCCACCAAGTTGGAAAATCAGGACAATATTGGTTATTCATGAGACAGCAGTTTTGATATAATGGTTATTAGAATAGAAATCAGACTATGAGTTATTGAGGAAGATTATGAATAGTAAAGAAGTGGAAGCACAAATTACTTTTCTGAAATAAATAAAATATTGATTTTTTGAGCATTTACATGATATTCTAAAGTTTCCAAAGCACTTTAACAAATACTGTCTCATTTTATCCTCATAGCAACCTTGGGAGGAAGGTGCTATTCCCATTTTACAGATAAGAAATTAAGGCAAAAGTTAAGTGACTTGCCCATAGCAATATATGTGTCTTGGGCTATATTTTAATTCAGGTCTTCTTCATTCCTGGATCTGCGTTCTAGCACCTCCTGCACTACCTAGCTGCCTCCACATAAATTCTGGCAGTTAACAGAGAAATGTAAGAGTATCAAGATGAAGTAGTATTGATAGGTTTTGTCTTTTGTGCCAGCGAGAGTTGAATGAGCATGTTTATATTCAGTTGGAAAGGAACCAGTGGAAAAGGACAAATAAAAGTGCCTAAGAGAGTATAAGTGCTGAAGTAAGGCCTTAAAGTAGGAGTGATCAAAGGTATAAAAAGAGGAATCATGTACCTCTTCCTCCAGAAAAAACAAAAGTATGAAATGATTTTGAAAACTTCTGAAGAAGTTGAAGGAGTTCCTATGAGAATGCTACAATGTTTTCAGTAAACTAGAAGGTTGTGCTAGCTACATAGGTATAAGGAATGGCATTGGCCAGAATATAAGAAAGCAAAATGTTCTGAACAGCTGCTGAGAGGATTTGCCTCACTTTATACTGTTTTCCCTTAGTATAAATTTTCTAATTTTGAGTAAGTGATCTGTTTGAAATCATCATATTAATTCTATTCATAAGGTTTAACTTTAAGGCTTTCCTCCAGTATAAATTTTGATGCTTAATGAGTAATAAGCTCCAATTAAAGATCTTTCTATTTTCATCACATTTATGTGCTTTCATTTCAGTACAAATTCCATAATGGGAAAGATGAACTGTGAAGTTTTCTCTCATTCTTTAATTTATTCTTATTCTAATATAAATTCAGATATTCAGTAACATATGTGCAATAGCTGAATGCCTCCCTATATTATGTTCATGGAGTTTGCTATCAGCACGAATCTCTGATTTTTAAGTAAAAGTTTATATTTTTTCACATTTATCATATTCTCAGAAATTTCCTTCCAGGGCAAACCACCTGATACAGAGTACGCTATATGCTCTGATGGAAGTTATATGCTCTATTCCCCCATATATTACCTATATGGGATTGCTTTATTAAGAACTGTCTGGGGTTGAGAAGTCTGTGCTCTCTGGAAGAAAGTCTCTTCACATTCATTATGTTTAGAAGATATGTCTCCAGTGTGACCTGTCTGATGTTGAGTAAGGTATGTTTGCTGGCAGAAGCCTTTTCCACATCCATAAGGTTTCTGTCCATTATGCATTGTCTGATGCCGAGTGCGTTGAGTACTCCACCGGAAGGCCTTCCCACATTCATTACATTCATAAGGCTTCTCTCCAGTATGACTTATATGATGTTGAGTAAGTTGTGTGCTAAGGCGGAAGGCTTTCCCACATTCATTACATTCATAAGGTTTCTCTCCTGTATGAATTGTCTGATGTCGAGTAAGCTGTGTTCTCTGGCGAAATGCCTTCCCACATTTGTTACATTCGTAAGGTTTCTCTCCATTATGAATTGTTTGATGCCGAGTACGCTGTGTATTCCAGCGGAAGGCCTTGCCACATTCATTACATTCATAGGGTTTCTCTCCAGTATGAATTATTTGATGTTCGGTTAGATGTGTGATCTGGCGGAAGGCCTTTCCACATTGATTACATTCATAAGGTTTCTCTCCATTATGAATTGTCTGATGTCGACTAAGCTGTGTGCTCTGATGAAAGGCCTTCCCACATTCATTACATTCATAAGGTTTCTCTCCCATATGAATAGCCTGATGTCTAGTGAGTTGTGTGCTTAGGCGGAAGGTTTTCCCACATTCATTGCATTTGTAAGGTTTCTCTCCAGTATGAATTGTCTGATGTCGAGTAAGCTGTGTTCTCTGACGAAAGGCCTTCCCACATTCATTACATTCATAAGGCTTTTCTCCAGTATGTATTCTGTGATGGTAAGTAAGGGATGATCTATGACTGAAGACTTTCCCACATTCATTACATTCATGAGGTTTCTCTCCAGTATGAATAGTCTGATGTTCAGCAAGGTGTGCACTCCGGCGGAAGGTTTTGCCACATTTGATACATTCATAAGGTTTCTCTCCAGTATGGATTGTCTGATGTTGAGTAAGTTGTGTGCTCTGACGGAAGGTCTTTTCACATTCAGTGCATTTATAAGGTTTCTCTCCATTATGACTTGTCTGATGTCGAATTAGCTGTGCACTCAGAGAGAAGGTCTTGCCACAGTCATTACATTTATGGGATTTATGTCTAGTAGAAATCCTCTGATGGCAAATGAGTTGTGCATTTTGACCTAAAATTTCACTACATTCATTATAAATATAGGGTTTCTCTGTAGTATGAATTCTGTGATGGGAAATAATGGGTGAACTGTGGTTGGCAGCTCTCTCACATTCATTAGGCTTCTCTCCAGCGTGCTTCCTAGGATATTGAATAAGATCTCAATTATAATGGAAAGATTTCTCACATTAATTAAAAGAAATTTAAAATGCCTTTAAGTAGATACAATTATATCTACTTAGGCTAATAACAGCTACACCTCTTTCTATCATATTTATAGAAATTCTCATAGGAACTCTTGCTTGTGGAAAAAGGAGTGAACCTAAACAGAAGTTTCTGTTATATCTATTATAATCATGGCTTCTGGCTTTTTGGAGTTTTCTCATCTCAGTGGTTTCCCATTACCTTGATAATCAAATTCAAATTCCCATTTGGTATTTAAAATACTTCTCAAACTGGCTCCCACTTGCTCTTCTAACCTTATTACATTTTATTCTCTTCAAATACTCTGTCAATTCAGCTAAACTGGCTTTCTCGATGTTTCTTACACAACATTCCATCTTCCATCACTTTGCCTTTGCACAAATAGTCCCCTGTACCCAGAAGGTACTCTCTCCTAGATCCCTAGTTTCCTTCAATGCTCAGCTCAAGCTCTACCATCTCCATAAAACATTACCTGATTCACATTCCTCCCTTCCACAGTTACTAATGTCTTCTCCTCAAAAACAATAACAACAATTTATTTTGTATATGTCTCCCCAAATGATAGAAAATTAAATTCCTTGAGATAAGAGATTTATTTCATTTGCCCAGGATACATTGCCAGGTATCCCCAGGGCTTAGCACATAGTACATATTTAATAAATGTTTGGTGATTGTTTCGTCTGAGTGATTTTTACTTACCTAGAGGGTTTCTCTTTATTGCTCTGTTGTCTCTCTAACATGTCATCACATTCCCAGGCTTCTCCCAATTTGGAAATGCATGAATCATCCCTTTTGAGTCTTCCTTCAGATGATTCTTCTGTGGAAATAGCTTGTTTTTCAGTTGAGTCCTTGGATTCAAATCTAGTTTCCCAGTCTGAAAGAAATAAAAAACACTAACATATGCCATTTCCTCTGCTAGGAGAAAAGAAACTACTGTACACTTAAGTTTTCACTTGTCTCCTCTAATAAGAAAATTATTGGAAACTGGAAACACAATGGAAAAACATTAAAGCATAAAACAAATAAGAATATTCCCACCTCATATGTGTATACAAATAAGGTATATAAAAAGTTTTCATTATTTTTTTTCTCATTTGATATTCACCACAACCTTTAAAGCAGGTAGAAGAATTACTATTTTTTTTTCAAAAACTTGAGCTTTGGATGATTTAGTAACTTATAAGAATCAAATCACTAGTAATGATTAAAGATAGAAAATCAAATTTAAAAATATTGTCTCCAAATCCATTTCTTTTATTTTACCATGTTGCCTCTCCTCAAGAGTCAGTTCAGTTGAGCTATAGAGCATGATAGGCTTAGAGTCATGGAGACCTGAGTTAAAATTCAACCTTACATATTAAGCAGCTAGATGACCCTGAATAAATCACTTAGCCTCTGCCTTGGCCTCCTCATCTGTAAATAGGGATAAGAGTAACATTATCTTGCTTCCAATTTTTTAATGAAGATAAAATGAAATGTTATCAAATTTAAATGAAATTTAATTTGCAAAAAATGAAATTTTGCAAATTTAAAACACTATTATTACAAAAGCAAGTATGCCAGGCAGATACCTCACAGAGATCAGTGACACAAGGAAATATTTCTAAAATATTTCAAGTAGCACCATTCCTGATAGCAAAGAATTGTAAAATAAAGCACCGATTAACAGGGGAATGATTGAACTAGTTATGGTACATGAACACAATGGAATGATTTTATGTCAAATTATGTTAAATAATGACAAATAAAAAATTCAAAATAACATGGGAAGATATATAAAGTAATGTAGAATGAAGGAAGCAGAACAAGGGAAAACATACGTATACTGACTAAAAAGGTAGACTTAGAGTAATTTTAATGATCAATCTTGCTCTTCAAAGAGATAATGAAACATATCCCAGATGGGAGTGGAGTGTTAGATATATACAATCACTGAGAGGGAAAGGGTAGTCTGTTTCTGGAAATTTGAATAAAAATATGAAACATATCAATAAAACTTGTTTTAAAAGAAATATACTCAATTATGTATTGTATATTGTCATTGTGTTGTGACTATCAAAGATATGCATACTATTGCTATGTGAGCCATAAACATTCTTCATCCTCTTGGTCTTGCTTGTGTGTACAGGCAGGCCAAATTCTATTACACATCTCCAAGAGGTTCTGCAATATTTTAGTGTGTGATATACTCAAAACAGTATCATCCTCATTATAGGACCTCCTATGACAATCTTTGGGGAAGACATAGATGAGTCATATAGAATGGGCAGAAATAGATGGGTAGTAATCTGCATTGTTGGAGGAAGATAATGAATCAATAAGATTTCAGATCCATTTAAATATTGAATATGTGTAGTGCCAAATAGCAGAATTGGGAACAATGGGTAAGAGAGTTCAAGAGAAGTCACTTTTAGCTAAACACAAAAGTTTTAACATTTTCACAACCACAACCATCTAATATCAGATGGGCTGCCTCACAAAAAAAAAATTAGACTAGAAATTAGAGATTCTATAGTCCAATATCCTTTTTAAGAAAATGTTTTATAACTTACTTTATATTAAGAACATTTCACATTGAATCTTCCCACCTCCAAAAAGCCTTCTCTCATAATAAGTATTATCGTGTTTCATCATCAGGCTTATGAAGCTATAATTAGCCACTGCTTCAATCAGAGTTCTGAAATTTTTCAACTTTTTAAAAAACTTGTGGAAATATAAATTGTTTTCTTGGTTATGCTAATTTCACTTTTATAACTTCATATGAGTCTTTCCAAATTTCTCTGAATTCTTCATATTCACCACTTCTCACAGTACAATAATAGTGCATAATTCACATGCTATAATTTAGTTTACCATTGCTCAATTGGTACCTACTTTGTTCCCAGTTCTTTGCAACTACAAAAAGTGCAGTTATACATATGTGAATACATATCGGACCTTTCCCCATCTTTGACTTCCTTGGGAATATACATGGTAAGTAACATTACTGGATTGAATACAATGTACATGCTTAATGATGTTAGCCCTCATACTAATTACCTATTTGAGAAAACTAAGGCTGAGAGTCTCAATTATTTACAAGCGATCATACAACTAATCTGCACCATAGTAGGGTCTACAAATTTCAGTTTCATTTCTCTGTTCACAATACACTGTGCTCACCCTACAATGGAGAACAGAGTATAGGAGATCATCAGTTAAGCATACTGTGGAAAAGACTCCTACACTAAATAGGATCCAAGACTGAAATGTCCCTAAGGTTCCAAGTATACTAACTCTAATCTTTGATTCTAAAGCTTATTTGTCATACATGCATTATCAATTGTTAGAACAATGAATGAAAGAATAATGAGGCTGCCTAACCTTGCATCATTTCCTTCCCTAGGACAGCTAAATGTTTTCAAGTTTCTGAGTCTCCTTCTATCTCACCCTCTGGGAAAACTCACATTTCTGGGTACTAAGGCATTCAGCAGAAGATAAACTATGTCTAATAGCTAACATTTCTAAAAGAACACATTTTAAGAATAACTTTTTTCCAAGAGTTGCAAAGAATGGGTGAGATTGTAATATTTACTTTATTCAAGTTTACTACAAATAATATCTACAAAGATTATGTGGCTTTGACAGCTACAGTCTTGAGAATGGGGAAGAGATAAGAAGGGGTAAGGATGACCCCAAAGAATAAGGGAAAAGGGAGGATAGAAATAGTGAACAGCCTAAGGGATGAAAGAAAAGGGATAAGGATAAATATCAGATAATGAAGTTCTTATACAGACACTCTGAGATTATAGAAGTTTTTTCTTGTCACATCAACAGTACTATAACAGAATCCTGACTGGTCTCGCCACTTTTGTTTTCTTTCTACTTCTACTCTATTCCACAAATAGCTGGCAGATTAATCATTTTATAACATCAACTTAAAACTTATAATTCACAAAGATGAATGTCAGGAGAAGGAACAGAAGAGGAACAATATTTCATTTGGATTAAGACAGAACTGGGTACAAATCTTGCCAACAACATTTACCAGCTTTGTAAACCTAAGCAAATTGCTTCTCTTAGCCTCAGTTTCCTAAACTGTAAAAGATAGAGAGGACCTACAGTACTTACATGGGAGTCGTGTTATATGGTTTAAATGAAATAGTGTACATAAAGCACTTTGCAAACCTAAAACTATTAAATAAATATCAACTCAACGTTATTATTACTATGTCATTGCCCTACTTAAAAACCTTCAGTAGTTCCTTACTTACTATAACTAAATTATACAAATTCATGAAATTCATCATTCTACTTCCTATAGGCTTCACACAAACCTGAAATGTACTCACTCATCACCTAAAGCTCAAAAAATACTTGTCTTCTACCAAGGTCCAATTTGTGCCCATTTCTGCTATGAAGCCTTCCCCATTCCTTCCCCCCCTATTATGAGGACTCTCCTCAAATTCCTTTGCATTTACTCATCTGTGTAAATTTTTTACATCACCCACTCCCTAACAGAATATAGGTTCCTTGAGGACAGAATATTTTGGTTTCATGTGTAAAAATGGAGATTTGAACCCCAGACTTCAATCCCCAGAAGTCCTTGCTATCTCCCAGAATTCCCTCTAAATCTCCCTGAGCCGAGAGCAAAAGGGGTATTTAAACTCACACATGTTTGCATACTGGAAGTTCCTAGCACAATGTCTCAAACTCAGGTGCTTAATGAATGCATGTTGAATTGCTTTGTTGAGGCAAGAAAATGAATTAATTTTGGGATTTTTCTTAAATAAGGAAAAGGTAATGAAGATGAAGGTGAAGGAATAATTTCAATGTAAAACTCCTTATCTTAAATGAATGGGAAAAGATGATGGATTTTCACAATACTTTTTGTCATATTAAAGAACTGGAAACAAAGTGGGTATCCATCAGTCAGAGAATGGTTAATTAGTACTATGTATGAATGTAATAGAATTTTATGCCATAAGAAATGACACATAGGAAGGATTCAGAGAAGTATGGACAGATTCATATGAACTAAAGCAATCATGACTTCAGAAGACTGATGATTCATGTTTCTCACCTCTTGAAATTGAGGTGACTAACTAGAGGTACAGAATGTGGCATACTTTTATCAGACATGATGTGGATTTGTTTTGTTTGACTACGCTCTTTTTGTTTAAAAAAAAAAGAGAGAGCCACAATAGTGAGAGACAGTAAAAGAAAATCTTAAAAAATTATCATTGAAACATTAGTAAGGTACACAGACAGGGGCATAATCAGGTTCTGAAGAAAAGATAGCGGGGGCAGCTGGGTAGCTCAGTGGATTGAGAACCAGGCCTAGAGACTGGAGGTCCTAGGTTCAAAACTGGCCTCAAACACTTCCCAGCTGGGTGACCCTGGGCAAGTCACTTGACCCCCATTGCCTAGCCCTTACCACTCTTCTGCCTTGGAGCCAATACACAGTATGATGGAAGGTTTTAAGTAAAAAAAAAATTAAAAAAAAAAAGAAAGAAAAGACAGGAAGGGCAGTTCTGTGCCTATCATGTTAAATCAACTTAGTTCAATTTCACATACAATCCTTTTTTCTGTTCTCTAAATACCAAAATGCTTATGCTTAAGTTCATGTTTAAGAAAATCCAATTAAAATCAGTTAGCAAGTTTTGTCTCTTAAGCAACTCCACAACATCTTTGGTGTTTGTCTTTTCCCCTTTTTCTACTCACATAACCACCATTCTAGATAGACCACTCCTTATCTGGCACCTGGACTTACAGAATCTCATTGTTCTCCTTGAATCCAGTGTCTTCTTTCAGCCACCTGTCAAACTAATATTACTAAAACAGATTTGATCGTGTCATTCCTCTACCCACAAATCCTTACCACTAAGGATCCCTGTTGCTTCTAGGATAAAAATTAAAATTCTGAGACTGCATTTAAAGTTCTCAACAATATGGGTCCCACCTACCTTTTCAATCTTTTTTTTTTAATCCTTACCTTCCCTCTTAGAATCAATACTGTATATTAGTTCCAAGACAGAAGAGTAGTAAGGGCTAGGCAATGGAAGTTCAGAGACTTGCCCAGGGTCACACAGCTAGGAGGTGTCTGAGGCCAGATTTGAACCTAGGACTTCCCATATCTAGACCTTTTCAATCTTATTTCCTGCCATTCTACTTTATGTAACTCTTTCTCATAAAATTAGTCTACTAGCTGTTCTTATTCACAGCCTTCTATTTCCTACTTTTTTTTATCTTCCAAAGCCATCCTTTCTGCAATGTACTCCCTTCAAGCTAGGTGGCAAAGTAGATAAGAGTACTGAGTCAGGATTCAGGAAGAACTGAGCTAAAATTTGGCCACAAATATTTACTAGCTGTGTGACCCTTGTCAAGTCACTTAACTTATTTGTCTCAATTTCTTCAACTGTAAAATGAAGATAATAACAGCACCTACCTTGCAGGGTTATTGTAAGGATCAAATGAGATATTTGTAAAATACTTAGCACAGTGCCTGACACATAACAGGCACTATATAAGTGTTTATTTCCCATCTTCTTCCCCTCCTCAAAGGCTTGGAAGCCTAAGCTTCCCTCAAAGTACAGCTAAGATACCAACACCTGCATCTGACTTTTCTTAATCCCTTCTCCCCCCCATCCCTACCCACTTTTTTTATGCTCTGTTACAACTGGAAACTTCTTTGCAGTTGTTTGTACATCCTTTGAATATATAGTTTGGTCCCAGAAGAAGGTAAGAGCTGGAACATTGGCAGATATATTTATAGTCTAAGGGCACAGAGCCCTGAACCAAGTAGGTTTAATAAATGTTTGTTGAATTGATTGGATATAGTGAAAAAAGCAGATTCAGAACATACTTAGAGAGTCTATGAAAGAAAAAAGTAGCACTATCATTACAAAAAAATATATACAGAAGAAAAAGATCATAAGAAGTTATAGAGTAAAATATATCTTTTTCTTATTTTGTTAAATATACACTTTTAAAAATGGATGACTGGGGTAGCTAAATGTCACAGTAGAAAGAAAGCCAGGCCTGAAAATGAGAGGACCTGGGTTCAAATCTGAATTTAGGCACTTCCAAACTGTGTGACCCTGGGCAAATTATCTAATCCCACTGGCCTAACTGGTCTTAGAACTGATACTTTGCATTAATTCTAACAGAAGGTAAGTGCTTAAAAAAAAAAAGGTAGTCATAGGAAGATGGGTGGGAAAAAATGGCTATTAAAAGTCAAGTATCACCACCCCAAAAAAAAAAGGTAAAGCCAAAGAAAAGCGAGAAGAAAGACATCTCTTCTTTTGGGCTAAAAAATAGATGTACATGGAAATGTTACAAAAAATGATTTGTTAAAGTGAAGATGGGACTTAATGAAGACAGGTTATACCAAATAGCTCCTCTCCACAAGCCTGCAAGCTGAGACTTCCCTGTCCCTTAAATGGCCAGCTGAGCTGCTTGTTGCATGAAATGATTCTCAACTTCTGGGTTTTTACTCAATTACCTGGACAGATGTTTCTTGAGACTTTGTCCTCTGGCATCCATGGCACATCCCCTTGTTCCAACTGGGAGATCACATCTGGTTTGGAAACTGCAAGTCCTGTTCATTGAAAAGGAGAAAGTAGTAGGGAGAGATCCTCCTCACAATTCAATTCTAGGCCTTCTCTCTTCAGGGAAAAGATGGCATTCTAGAAAGGTGGAAATTATGGTACAAAGGATCCCTATTTTGGGGTTATTGGGTATTATGGCCAGGGAGACTGGGCAGAGAAGGGGAAGAGCAAGAGTAACGGAATGGACTTAGGCTGAAGAAAAAGTTAGATCATTTGATTCAATAACTCCCTAGAGGATGGGAAACTTTTTTCTTTTCTTCAAGTATTTCCACTAGAACTTGAAGGGAGGATCTAAAGGAATAGAGAGTGAGAAGAACCTTAGCTATTACACAGTCAAACTGCCAATTTCCAGTTTTGACAATTTCAAGTTATGAACAGATAGAGAAATAACCTTTTTAAACTACAAAGAATTAGGAAATCTCTAATCTCTCTCAGCACATTTAGTGATAAAAATTTTAAAAAATAATTTCAATAGGCAGATTCTGTATGAAAGGAGATAGTTGTCCATACCCAGGCATAGCAGGTTTCTATAGTTCTCCAACATCACATCCTTGTACAGCTCCTTCTGAGAACTATCCAGATGTGCCCACTCTTCTGAGGTGAAATCCACAGCCACATCAGTGAATGACAAAGACTCCTGAAACATCAAATGTATTCCTGATTATCAGGAGGCAAGGGAGGAATTGTCAAAAGCGGCTCATGCTTCTGAGTATTTCAAGTCAAAAGTTTGAGAGTTTACTGTGTAGATTATTTTATACTAAATCCAATAACAAAAAAAGCAATTCATGTTATTGTAATCCTTTTAAATTTCAAAATACTTTCCTTACAAATTATCTTCCTTCATCCCCACATCTCTGGCACATAGCAAGTCATTAATAAATGCCTGCTGACTAACTAGTTTAACAAATGAGAAAAATGAATCAAAGTTAGGCTAAGTAGTCACCCAGGTAGTGAAAATCTGGACGGGATAAACCCAGGGTTTCTGACTCAGAATCCAATTCTTTTTTCACAATACCATTTTGTCTCTTGCTCTATAGCAAGTCATATAGTCATTTCCTCAAGAAATACAACCGAATTAAACTAAAACTTCCAAATCATATATTCTGTATCATAAACATACATGTAATCCAAGGCACAATCACTCATTGTACTTCAAATATTAATTTCTAGTCACACTATATAATCATTCTCCATTAACAATAAAAATATTTTTCAAAAAGATAATACTATCCATTGCAATTTCTTCCTAATTGTATAATTTCAGACTTGTTTATTATGCCAACCCCCACTTAGCATTTGCTCCTTTACCCAAAAGATTTGTATGTATTGGCAGTAACCATTTCCATTATTCTTTAAATAGTATTTGCCCAACAGTTACATTTTATCTACAAATTTTAACCAAGGACTCTATAATAGTAATTAAATTATATAATGCTTATAGGTTTTAGGCATCATACTATGTGCTTTACAATTATTATCTTATTATTTCATCTGATCCTCACAAGAACCCCCAGAAGCAGGGCTATTATTATCCCCATTTTACAGATGAGGAAATTGAGGCAAAGCAGAGATTAAGTGACTTACCCAGGGTCACTGAACTACCTACCTTTTCTTGAAAATTCAAATCTTGGGTTCATTAAATTTTATTTAACAAAAAAAAAAAGAATGTTGGGTTCACTTACCTGCCCAGCCTGGGCTGGTAAGAACGCTGGGGCCATTCCCTCCTCCTCAAAACTGTGTCTTCTGGGGAAGGGGCAAGCCTTCAGAAGTCAGAGCTGGGTAGGGGGGAAAAAGGCATAGTTAGGAGGGGCGCCTGAGCTATAGCCCCCAGATATTCGCAGTGGGAGGTGCGGGGGAAGGGCGTCGCTGCGAGGGGCCTCAACAGCAATCCCGGAGAAGGGGTTTGCGGCATCCCATTAAAAGCAAGAGATGGGAAATTCACGAGGAACAGCTCCCAGAGCTTGTCCGTTGTCCCTCGACACGGGTCACTACCGGAGAGGCTCGAATCCCAGAAGGAAGCATGAGGCCCTGGAGAGCGCACCACCAGGGTGACCCTGTGCCAGTGGCTTAACCGTTAAATTAAATCTCATCTGTAATAGGAAGGCCCTGGCCTCTAGGCCTTAGGAAACTCTTCCAGCCCTTGGCCTCGCCCCACACGCACCTGCCAGCCCGGACACAGAGGTGCAAGGATCAGGAGGCGTCACGGGGCGGGGCTGCCCAACCTAAGCCCCGAGAGCTGCCGGGACCTGGGCGGAGCTCGGAGGAGATGGGGTTTTCAACTACCTCTCGACGCGCCGGCCAGAAAGAATTCCAATCCTTCCCTTCTTCAGCACCCTCGGACAACCCCAAATCCTCGCCTTTTACGTTCGGTGACAGTTTCTGACAGCAAAAATTTTTTTCTTAAAATTCTTCGGAGGTTTTTGGGAAGTGTAGTTTTGGATCTAAGGGGGATTTCTGCGCATGCTCATGAGACCTGGGGCAGGAGTTGGGCTGGTCCCCGGATTACCGGATCACCGCATCCCCGCTTGGATTCTGTAGGCATGCGCACAAACCTGCTTCGTTCCCGGAACTGTCTCTGTAGAAAAAGCGACTCCTTTTGGCTAGGGAGTGGTGGCGGAGCTCCTGAGAAGTTCCCATGGTTTGCTTCCCTAGAGCTGCTCGAGGTGGAGAAGGTGACCTGGAATATGCCTTTATGAGAACAAACGGAAGACCTTTGATGTTCCTTTCATTCCTTCCTTCGAGTCTTGATTTCTTGCTTCCCTCCCTTTTCGCATGATGACATTCACTGGTATGGTAGCAGAAGAGTCTGGTACCCCCAGAGCTGCCCAGTCTCCTGGATGCTTATGGATGCTTAATGTCAAATAATTAGTCATAGTACCCACAATGGGCAAGGCAGTGTGGCGTGGTAGAGTGGTAGCCTCTAAAACTGGAAGGCAATATATAAATGTGTGAGTAATACGCCTAGTGATGATAATTGAAGATCCCAGGACAAGAGCTCCTTTCTCTTCCAGAAACTTCCCCCATTGTCGATTAGTTCTTTACTCTTCAATCACTTCTCATCAAGGCTTTCTAGAGATAGACTGTAGTCCACTAAACCTTAAATGATTTATTAGCCTCTTCCCAAATTTTTCTGCCAGAGACTACTATTCCTAGAGTGAAGAAAATGCTGGTTGGCTCTATTCTTTTTCTAGACAACTATATGAGTTCTCAAGCTGGGGTTGAGAGCCACTTAGAACACGAGAAGGGCATTTCTCCAAGACTTCTATTCAGAGTAACTAGCTATTCCCAAAAAAAGTAATTGCCTAATCAAGAACAAAATTACAGCAAAGAAACTACTTCCATGTAAGTAAAATGTGAAGAAAATAATAGAAAATCTGAGCACTAAGCCTAAGATTTTTTTGTCTGGACCTTACTTTGTTCTAGTTTGTATTCTTTTTTATCTTGCCAGTGCTTTCTTCAGGTATTAAGTGTTCTATTCTTCAGAGGTCTCTGGGTGACTCAGACTGCAGAGCAGCAGTCTTTCTGCACCTAGAGTTGATTTATCAAAGACAAAGTCTGATTTCCAACCTCCTTATCTAAGCTTTGTAAGTTCCTGACCCAAATTTAGATCTAGGCAACAATACAACTATGAACTTGCCCTGGTTGGAGTTCCTGTAGACTGCTGTTAACCCCAGTCAGCTAACTAGAAGCCTCTGCATGTTCAGAACAGCAGAACTGCTGGCTCCAGCAAAGGAAGGCTCCAGCTCAGTGGTCTGAGTTCCCAGCTCTGGTTATTCCACTGCAAATTTCATATGAGGCTGAAAATGTTTTGAGATCCCACTTAACTTCTGGAGTCAATCACACATCTGCATTCTGCTTCTGTTCCTAATTTTTGCCCTGTATACAGCCTCAGACCCACAGTTACTCCTTTCCCTAGCCAACCATACCAGGCTCAGGTCTGAATCTTTAACTCAACACTGGCATACCTGCAACAGAGCTCCAGTTAGGACCAGTTCCTAATCCAATTTCTGTTCCCTGCACAGAATCTGGCCCATCCATGTTGGACCTCTTCTTCCCCTTGTGGACAACCACAAGTTCTAGTTTAATTTCTCTGTTGGAAAATTCTCTAAGTGTGATCCTAGCTAGACTTCCATTTCCAGTGTTGGCAGACCTCTATATTCCTATACTAAACTTGGCTAAAGAAAGGACTCTGTGATTTTTCCTTAGAATTTCTGATTAGGTCTCAGACGTTTTTTTTTTAGGGTAAATTAGTTGTTTTAGCCAACTGTTTTCATCCTATTCTGATGTCTCCTATTGTGGAAAGGAAAACTTGCATAGAATTCCTTAGATTAGATAAAGTTAGTATAAAATAGTGATAGAGTAATTGAGGGAAGTTTATTATTTTGGGGGGAAATAGTTATAAAGCAGATTTAGTAGATTGGTAAGTATAATATAAATAAGTGAACTTGGGAAAGTCAGAACAAAAAAAGGGGACGATTGTAGAAAGGAAAACTGAAGCAAGTTATGGACTTTCTGCCATTCAGGTGGAACAAACAGCAGTTTGTAAATCTTGAAATCTCTCAGACTTGTCAATGTTAAAAAATTTCCATATTGAGGAATCCTCCATTGGAACAAATTTCCTACTGGAAAACATTCCCCATTTTGATGTGAGAACTCGCCAAGATCAGAAATGGGAAGACCTCTACTCCACCCGTACTTAAGACTGCTTTAGGGGAGAAAATTCCTTGCTAAACAATGAAAGTACTTGGACCCATGCTCATGATGAGGCAAGGAGTTCTTTGAGCCATGCCTGTTTTTTAGAATTGATACAATGGGATGCTAGGTACCTAAAAGGGTCGGGCAAGTTTTCTCTTAATGAGATTAGTAGACTCAGCTGTGTTTTCTCTGGTTCAGACTTACTGAGGGGATTAGTCGACACAGCAGCATTTTCTCTGGTTCAGACTTACTGAGGAGATTAGTCGACTTAGCAGGAATTCAGATGGGCTGTCTTTTAGAAAACATCTATGGTGATTGGTAGATGGAAGAACTTAGGGGAGGTGACATAGGAAAAAACCTTCTATATAAGAAAAGGAATCTCTTGAGCAAGGGATCCTTGGAGGCTTGGAGAGGCTTGGAGATCCTTGGATCCTTGGAGGCTTGGCGAGGCTGAAAGATCCTTAGGTCCTTGGAGATAGATCCTTTTGGAGGAGACCCTTTGAAGATCTCTTGAGAAGAAGTCCCTTGGAAGGCTGACTCTGGCTGGAACTCCTTCTGGGGAGACTCTGTTCCCCAGACATCCTTGCTTAAGACAAATCTTGTGGTGAGTGATAAAAAACTGACTGATTCTCTCTCTCTTAAGACTCAGGTCTAGGCCTTGTTGGCTTAAGGCCCTTCATACTTATTCCTTTGTTACTCTTTCTCTCTTTCTTCAATTCCTCATTGTATTATTAATTAAAATCTCTATAAAACCCAGTTGACTTGGGCATATTCATAATTTGGGAATATATTCCCTGGCGACCACCTTATATTTGATTTAAAAACCAAGACATTGTAGTGAAACATATTTTCAGCGGTCAAATTTACTCACCCTCACTTATATCTAATACAATTTATATCTTCCACCATTTTAACTGACTACAGTTTACAACCTCAACCATTTTAACTACCACAGTTTATGGCAGACAACAATTTTAATTATTACAGTTTATGGCCTTCAACTACAGTTTAAGGCTCTCACCTATTTTAAATGTAACAAGTTGGAATGTTAGAGAGAAGATTTCGACAAGAATGACAATTGGTGGGGGGAGGGAAACTTGAAGAGTGACAGTTGGGCTGCCTTTCCTGGCCCTCAGACTGGAAAGAGCGCTCTCTCCCTGTCTCTAGATAGAAGAACCTCTATTCCTGGATATTTCCCCAACTGTGTGCTCTACCTGGATTCCTGTGATTGTGCCATCCAACAAAAGGATTTAAGATGAGTGGTTTGAACCGTAAGGCTGGTCTTTAGGGGCAACAGCCCAAAGAGATAGGCCCAACCAGCTCTGAAGGTCAGAACCTTTTCTTCCTCTTTCTCTCTACTGCTAAGGCTTTGAACTTAAGAAAGCTAGCATTGATATAGCATAGACAGGAATAAAAGAAACGCTACACCAGCCTGCAAGGCCTGACCTCAGCTCAAAAACTGAGACTCAAACCCAATCTAGGGAAATCCCAATTCCTCTCAAATCCAAACTTGTTATTAAAATTCTTTTTTATTTAAATAACCCACAGTCAGATAAGAGGACTATCATTTCAGGGGACATAGAGGGAGCTAAACCTAGGGATAGCCATTCAACCATAAACAGACTTTATTGGACCCCTGCTAGGTGACCTTGGTCTGGGGGGAGGCTTATCCCTCTGGGGTCCAGATTTACCTGCTCTGGGGTATCTTCAATATCAATCAATAGAGAAGACATCCCCTCAGGCTATCATAGTTGGCCCATTTCTTGGGAACCCTAATTTTCAAAGATAGCCTTTCAGCAGGGGTGTCTCTCTCCTTTTACCTCACCAGCAGCCATATTCCCTCTCTCCCTTTAACCCCTCCATTCCCTGTTACAAAACCTTCCTTACCCCCGTACCTCTTCTGTCCTATAATCCCTTTAAATATTACACTATAGTCTAATCTGAAACACCATCTCTGCCCCCTTCCAGTCCTACACAAAAAAAGCAGCAAACATTGATTCAACCAAGTTAGAGAAGGAAATGAGAAGAGCCAAAGTAAAAAAATAGATTAGGAAATCAACATCTGTGACAACTCCTAAGCCTGAAGGAAAAAGGAATGAAATCCAAATGAGGCCAACCCTTTCCCCATAGGGCTTGCTCAGAACAAGCATCAAGGCTAGGAGAATTTAAATTCTACAATGTCAGAGACTTCAGTAGCTTAACAGTCCAGCTTTTGCATATATTCACCAACTGAGAGGGAGGAATTAGAAAATGAATGATAGGAAAATATAAAGGGGTAGAAAAATGCTGAAACAGAAGATTTCAAGAGGAAAAAAATCTCATAAATCCAGAGCAAAAGCAAGTCAATCAACAGAGAGGACCCTAAAACTAGAAAAAAAAAGTCTAGATACTGAATCTTCAAAAAGATTACAAAGTTCACTGAACAAATACAAGACAAAAATAGTGAAACAGTGCTTGACGAAACCATGAATCTCAAGAAAGCATGGAAAAACATGAAATTCAAAAGAAAAGTGAAATCTCAAAAAGGAGAAATTGGAAATGATCATAAATTTAAAACTGGAAAGGTTTTTTAAGGCATTGAAAACAAACCTTTTTATGTTGCAAGTGAAAACACTGAGGCATAAAGAAGTGAACTGACACCCTAAGTTACACAGCTAGTGTCTGAGGCAAGATTTAAACTTGGGTCCTCCTGACTTCAAATCCAATGCCCCATTCACAACTACATACTGTACTGATGGGTATACCTCTCCTAAAATGTTGAGAGAATTCCTGAACAACTTTCCATTATGTCCTCTGGAATACCTGCACCATACTTTTAAAATTTCCTTTCATCTTATAACCAGTTCTTTTCTTCTTCCTGTAGATATAGGCTTCATCTTTTAAGTTCTGCTCTACTTCTTCCTATAAAAACCATATACATAATTGACCATATTAACAAGCAAACTGACAAAAATCACATGATTATCTCAATAGATGCAGAAAAAACCTTTGACAAAATACAACATCCATTCCTATTGAAAACACTAGAAAGCATAGGGATAGAAGGGCCTTTCCTAAAAATAATAAACAGTATATACCTGAAACCATCAGCAAACATCATCTGCAATGGGGATAAACTAGAAGCCTTCCCATAAGATCAGGAGTGAAACAAGGAGGCCCATGATCACCTCTATTATTTAACATTGTATGAGAAACACTAGCTGTAGCAATTAGAGAAGAAAAAGAAATTGAAGGTATTAAAATAGGCAATGAGGAGATCAAGTTATCACTCTTTGCAGATGATATGACGGTCTACTTAAAGAATCCTAAAGAATCAACTAAAAAACTAGTGGAAATAATCAACAACTTTAGCAAAGTTGCAGGATACAAAAACCCACATACGTCATCAGCATTTTTATATATGTCCAATGCATTTCAGCAGCAAGAATTAGAAAGAGAAATTCCATCTAGCTCTTCCTGTAATCCTGGACCCCTTCCCTGTGATGTCCCTAGACACTGCTCTATATTTAATACTTTTATTTTTATTTATTTTTTAAATTTATTTCCTTTAGTATTTATTAATTATTAAGTATAACACTATACTTAATAATTCTTCTCATTCTGCATTTCTCCCTTTCACTGTGAATCTTAAAATTTCTCAGACTTGTGAATCTTAAAAACTCTCAGACTCTACTTCAAAAGATTTGATTAAGCCAAACCCATTTTAAACAATGAAGGTACTTGATCAGGAATGTGAGGACTCTTACATTACTCCACCCATACTTAAGCATACTTTAAGGGAAGATAAAGTTGTAAAACTCCTTACTGAACAATGAAAAAGTACTTAACTCATACTTATAGTGAGGCAAAAGCCCTTACGCTAGGTCTATTTTTAGATCTAATACAAAAGGGTGCTAAGTCCCTATGAAGGTCAAATTAATCACTAAAAGGCCAGGCAACTTACAAAGGGCAAGTTTAGCAAAAGAGGTGTGAAGTTTTAGTCTACTCAGGTGTTAATTACTCAAAAGTTTTAGTCTACTCAGGTGTGTATTAAGAATGGTCAGTCCTGTGAAAACATCTACTGTGATTGGTAGATGTGAAAACTTAGGGGAGGTGACATAGGAGAAAATTTTCTTTAAAAGGAAGAGGTTTAGGCCTCTGAAGGAGTTCAGCTTGCCAAAGCTGAATTGGAGGTCAGGAGTCAGAAGAACCTGCTGGGTCTCTCTCTCTCTCTCTCTCTCTCTCTCTCTCTCTCTCTCTCTCTCTCTCTCTCTCTCTCTCTCTCTCTCTCTCTCTCTCTCTCTCTCTCTCTCTCTCTCTCTCTCTCTCTCTCTCTCTCTCTCTCTCTCTCTCTCTCTCTCTCTCTATATATATATATATATATATATATATCCCTCTCTCTCTCTCTCTCTCTCTCTCTCTCTCTCTCTCTCTCTCTCTCTCTCTCTCTCTCTCTGTCTCTCTCTCTCTGTCTCTGTCTGTCTGTCTCTCTCTCTCCTTAGTTCAGCTCAGAAGCTGAACCCCAAGAGAATGACTCCTGTCTTTGTGCATTATCATCTATTGATGTACCCTCTTGTGGCTTTGAAGTCCAAAGACTGAGGCGCAGAGTTTGTTGCACATGGGGCATGGGACGCCAGTTGTTACGGGAGGTGCGGTTGTGGCCTGGTGTTGGTGTTCATGCACAGCAGCAAGACGTCAACGTCGTTCATCTTCAAAGGTGGTGGCAGAGGCATGGTTAATGTGGGTTCGCCAGCTGCTTCTGTCAGAGGCAGCGAGTTCTAGTTGCTTTGGTGTAATGCCAGCCCACTTCAAGTTGGACTTTAGCTGATCCTTGAATCTTTTCTTTGGTCCGTCTTCTTTCCTGAGTCCATCTGACAGTTCACCATACAATACCTGTCTTGGTATTCACTGTGGGTCCATGAGGATGACGTGTCCAGACCATTGTAGCTGGGTTTTGAGGACCATGACTTCGATGCTGGTGGAGTTGGCTCTGTTGAGGACTTCCTGGTTGGTGATTCGGTCCTGCCATCAGATCCTCATGATTGACCGGAGAGAGCGTTGGTGGAATTGCTCCAGCTGTTTCATGTGCTTCCAGTACAGTGTCCATGTCTCGCAACCATACCGGAGCGAGCTGAGGACCACTGCATTGTACACTTTGAGCTTCATCGCAGCGCTTACACCTCTGTGTTGGAGGACTTTGGAGCGCAGCCGCCTGAGTTCCTGGCTGGCCTTTTGGATCCTGGCATTAATCTCATGGTCTAGGGACCTGTCATTGGTGATGGTGCTGCCCAGGTACTTGAAAGTGCTGACGTTAGAAAGCTGCGTGCCGTCGATTGTAATGCACGGCTGGTTCTTTGGCCTCCCTGGTGCAGGTTGGAACAGCACCTCTGTTTTGCTAAGGCTGATAGTCAGGCCAAACAGTTTTGTTGCAGTGGAGAACCTGTCCACAATGGTTTGAAGATGATTTTCTTGGTGGGCCCTGAGAGCACAGTCATCTGTGAAGAGAGCTTCCAGGATGAGTCTCTCTGTTGTCTTTGTTTTTGCAGTCAGGCGGCGAAGGTCTAATAGTGAGCCATCCAGTTGGTATTTGATGTAAACGCCCAGGTCTAGATCCATTACAGCATGTCGTAATACTTGGGTGAAGGATAGGTTGAATAGCACCAGAGCGAGGACACAGCCTTGTTTCACGCCATTGGAGATGTTTAAGTGATTGGAAGTCTCTCCCCCAGATAGGACTTCCCCTGTCATGTCGACATGAAAGAGCTGGATCAGTTTGATGAATTTTACTGGGCAACCTAGCTTGCTGAGGATCACCCACAATGCGTCCCTGTTCACTGTGTCGAATGCCTTTGTCAGGTCTATGAAGACAATGTAGAGACTCAGGTTCTGCTCAAGGCATTTTTCACGCATTTGCCTCACCGTGAAGACTATGTTGATGATGCTGCGATCTGGTCGGAAGCCACATTGTGATTCAGGCAGGTTCTGCTCTGAAACAGATGACAGGAGTTTGTTGAGTATAACATGGGCGAGGATCTTTCCAGCAGTGGAGAGTAGTGAGATGCCTCTGTAGTTGTCACAAGCTGCTGTGAGCCTTTGTTCTTGTATAGGGCTATGATGGAGGTATCTCTGAGTTCTGGGGGCATGTCTTCCTCTTCCCATATGTTGGTCAGCACTATGTGGAATGCCTGGAGCACCTTTCCATTTAAGGCCTTGTACACCTCGGTTGGGATCCCGTCGTTACCGGGTGCCTTGCCTGCACTCATTTGTTGAATGGCTTTTTGGACTTCCTCTATTGAAGGAGGGACATCAAGTTGTTCAATGGTGCAGTTTTGGGGGATCTGGTCAAGGGCGCTTTGGTTGACTGAAGAGGGTCAGTTGAGAAGCTGACTGAAGTGTTCTTTCCACCTGTGGTGAGTGGATTAAAGACTAACTGGTCTCTCTTAGAGCTTAGGCCTAGGCCATTCATAGTATATTTCTCTCTCTCTCTCCTTTTTCTTAATTCCTTTATTTCTATTAATTAAATCTCCATAAAACCCAGCTGACTTGGGTATTTCATATTTGGGAATTTTTCCCTTGGCGACCACTTTATTTTGATATAAAATCGAGACACTAAAAATTATCTTTATGCTTTTGGCTATTCAAAGTCTTGAAACAATATTTTAATGGTCACAGTTTAAGGCAACCACTCTTTTAACTGTTGCATCACATTATTTACATGCTTCTGGAAAGGCTTCTGGTGTGATCTAGTGGCTGACTGAGTACAGTTTCAGAGAACCAACTTAGGTAACAAGCTAAAGACTCCTCACTAGAATTCCATGTGAACTGGAACGACCTCCAAAAACTGATGCAGAGTGAAAGGAGCAGTACCAGGAGAACATTGTACATAGAGACAGATACACTGTGGTACAACTGAATGTAATGGACTTCTCTACTAGCAGCAATGAAATGACCCTGGACAATTCTGAGGGACTAATGAGAAAGAACGCTATCCACATTCAGAGGAAGAACTGTGGGAATGGAAATACAGAAGAAAAACAACTGCTTAATCACATGGGTCTATGGGGTTATGATTGGGGATATAGACTCTAAATGATCACCCTAGTGCAAATATCAATAATATGGAAATAAGTCTTAATCAGTGATACACGTAAAACCCAATGGAATTGCTTGTTGGCTATAGGAGGGGGCTGGGAGGATGGGAGGGAAAGAACATGATTTATGTAACCATGGGAAAATATTCTAAATTAATTAATTAATTAAACTTTAAAAAAAAAAGAAACTAAAGACTCCTCACTAGTTGATTGGTCATTATATGATGAATCATTTGGCCATGGAAACCCATTAAAAGAAGAAAAAAATTTAAATAGTGCTTAAGGGCAACTAAATGACTTATTAGATAGGTTGCCAGGCCTAGAGGTGGGATGCCCTGGGTTCAAGTCTGACCCCAGACTCTACCTAGCTTTGTGACTCTGGGCAAGTCATTTAACCCTAGTTGCCAAGACCTTACCACTCTAAGTAAGAGTTTAAAAAAACGAATAGTCCTTAGTCATGTGTGGCTTGAATAACAATGGTAGAATAATGGAAAGGGATGGGGAAAGGGCATTAAAAGTCAGTTTTTAGACCATCTATAAGTATGAACTGTTGATCTTTTACATAGAAGGTATCTGTCCAGGGAGTAGTGAATTTACATACTACTAAAAGAACTGAGCTACCTCATCATTGATATTCCCATCATAAACGGGTCCAGAAAACAAAAAACTATTTCATCTAAATGGAATAATTGCTCACAGGTTCTCCTTGAAGGGGCAAGAGAAATATTTTGTTTTCATTAGGAACCTAAAAGAAACATAGTCAACTCTAGAAACTTTCTCATTTCATGTTACAGTGCTGGAAAGGAGAAAGATTACTTTAAGATGACTACCTATTTTAGAAGTTGAAGATTTATAAAAATGTTGTAAATAATTTAAAACTATTCCAAGTGAATGAGTGCCTTCAGTGAGAATGTGGGCATAGACAATGGTAGTCAAGCATATATTGAAAAGTATGGCTCATGTTTAAAAAAACAAAAGAAATGAAAAGTCTATTAATTTAGAAACCTCATAATTAATGCCACAACTATTTCCAAAAAAGAATCAGAAATCACTGATCATACCAAACAGCAAATATGAGAAAAAATGAAATTGATGGTTAATGATGCCAAATATTGGGAAATACATATTTGCCTTAGATATTAGAGAAATAGATAATTTTCCCTTAAAGGTTTAAATGATGAAATAAATTTAATTATCACAAAATATTTCAAGACTTTTTCACTTAACTGACATAGAATAAACCTTTCCCCCCTTCAATTATTTTGAGTTTCTTATTATTATTCCCCCCAAAAAGATGACATGACATGGTATATGGCAGGCTGGCTTTGGGGTCAGGAAAACATTGTAAACCCTGCCTGTGCCCAGTAGGGATATGAACACCTTTAGGAGAAGAACTGTTTTGTTTTCATCTTTGTTTCCCTAGCACATAGGGCTGACTGCATATTAAGAATTTTAAAAACATTTGTTGGACTGAAATATCGAATTGACCCTACGCGGGATACAAACACAAGCAAATCATGTGCCTCCATATGGCTCTCTTAAAATTATAAATTACAGACCAATCCATATCAGTGGAATAAGTTTCTACATCAGGAGTTCTACATACTAATGAAATTCATTTCCAAACCAAAATAAAATAATGCTAGTGACTATGAACAAAAGTTTCTTTAAATTTATGACTCATTCTTTCATTTTGTAAACATATTACAGTTCTTTAATTGCTACTTATTCTTGAAAATTTTATTGTGATACTGATTGTTTCTTCATGATTTCTACCCTTCTGGCAGCTTGTATTTTTTTTTCTTTTCCATTGTACTGTACATACCTAAGTATGTTACATTTTCAATTATTCTATGCTTTGTTAAGATTCTGTAGACACATTTATATTTTACTAGTTTTTCCAATTCAAGGAAAATTTCTTTGACAATTCCTGAACCATAGTCCTCCTCCCCTGTGCCTAGAATTCTTTCCCTCCTCTTTAGTTACTTTCTTCCCTGGCTTCCTTTAATTCCCAACTAAACTCCCATCTTTTACGAGGGGCTTTCCCTACCCTTTCTTAATTATAGTACCTTCACTCTTTTAATTTTTTTAATATGTATCCTGTTTATGGCTTATTCATACATATTTGTTTATTTCCCCCTTTAGACTGTGAGCTCCTTGTGAGCATCAACTGTCTTTCTTTTGCCTCTATTTTGTATCCTTAATGCATAGCATTATCCCTACCACATAGCAGGGGCTTAATAAATTTTTACTGATTGACTGATATAGTTTTCAGATCCTGTTATTTGCTTAAATTTTCTGGGATGCCAATACTTCTGTGATTACTGTCATTACCTATTAAATTTTCCAACTCTTTGGTTATTCAATGATCATTTTGTATATTTCCAATAGATCCTCAATGTGTTCAGTTCCATGTTTCTCTTAGAGTTAGTCTGATTTTAGTTGCTTATATTAATTTTTTGAGGTTTAATATTTTATTCTCCATATTCAAGTTTTTTTTAATTTCATCTTCCAGATTCTTTCAAGGCATCTTTTAGTTTTAGCTTTATTTTGCCTGTAAATTTTAACTTTCTTTAAGCTTTTCTATTTGATCTTGGGGATTTTCTTACTAGTACAACTCCTTGTTTAGGTTAAACTTTATTCTTTATTTTCTAGTTTTGCTTATTTATTATTTTGATCTTTCTTTTGTATTTTTCTGCTTTTCTTCTCTTTGATATTTGTTTTCTATGGAGTCTATAAAGAACCTGACTTTTAATTACTATCACATCACCATCTTGGATCATTCTCTGAGTCTTGATCTTTTTAAAATTAAAATTTTTTCAATTATCAAGCAATTATTTTTCTTTTTCCCATTCCTTTTCCCCAGGACCCTATAACTATTCAGCAGTTCAGAAAACAAATTCACATTTTTGACCATGTTAAAAAATGTATGTCCTATTCTGCATACTAGACCATCATTTTTTGTTTTAAAAATGATCTCATGTCTTAATCCCAAATTAACTCTTTCTTATCAATATAACAAATAATCTTTGCAAATTGGGGTAGATTAACTTAATCTACTTCATTTAATGGAGAGACCCACCCTCCATAGTCTTCCTAGGAATGTTTAAATTTCTCTCATATAAATTTATAATTGATGGAAGTTCAGGTAGAAATTGTGATGAAATTATTACAGTAGAGTGGCAAAAAAATCCAAGCCTGCTATCATGATGCCTAGGAACATTGCCTATGTATATTTCAATATTTATGAATGGTTTTTGTTTATATTCAGATGGCCTAAAAGTTTTTTAGGGAAAATATGTTTTTATTTTGTTAAATTATCTCCAGCCAATATCCAGTTTTAGGTGATCCTACATTGTCAAGTAAGTAAATATTTATTAAGTGCCTTCTATATGCTGAGCACTATGCTAAGCACTGGGAATACAAATACAGGGCAGAAAGACAGTCTTTCTCTTAAATAGCTTACATTTTAATGGGGGGAAAAGTCATAAAAGGGAGCTGAAAAAATAAGGAGAGGAAGAGAAAAAGGTATTTTACACAGGGGAATTGTAGAGAAAACCCAAGAGTGTAAAAAATGCAGCAGAAATGAAGACATGGCTTGTGTAGTGTGAAGATTGGATTTGGCTCTTTCCTGATTGTAATAATGAAGGTGCTTAGCTCTTCCTCTATTGTGAAGATTAAATTGTAATCCCCTGTCTATTTTTAGATTTTAATCCCCAAAGTGTAAACTCAGTATTTAAAGTAGATCTACCCATTTTAACCACAAAAAGACATGAACTAACTACAAAGAGGTGTGAACTAACCATAAAAGGTCTGAACACCTGTTTCATACATTGAGTGGGAGGTCTGTGATCCACATATGAAAGAACGGGCAGTCCTGGTGCGGAACATCTGCTGGAATTGGTAGACATAAAATTTAGGGGAGGTGACACAAGAGAAAAAGGTCTTTAAAGAGTGGAAACAAAGACACAGAGATCATTCAACAGTCACTCAGAGTTGGACTGGAGATCAATCAGTCCCCAGGAGCTGGACTGGAAGACAGTCCAGTGACTTGGAGCTGGAGGGAAGACACTTGGCTGTGGAACGGGACCCGTGGAGGAGCTCATGTGGGAGACCTCAGACTGCTTTCTTTGTAGATGGTCACCTTGGTGAGTGAAAAGGCTGACTTCTTTCCTTGCCTTTCTGGAGGTGTGAACCTCCAAGAAAGGCCCACTGACTTGAGACTTTTTTCCCCTGACTGGTGCCTTAGAATTTCTAACTCGTTCAGAGGAAGCTGGAGCGCTCGCGCTCTCTCTCTCTCTCTCTCTCTCTCTCTCTCTCTCTCTCTCTCTCTCTCTCTCTCTCTCTTCTCCCTCCCCTTTTCTTTCTTCCTTAATATCTTCCCTCTATTGTAAAATAAGCTACCATAAATTACATTTTATTTTAGTAATTCATTTTGGGATTTAGAAATTAAATCCCTGGCAACCACCAATTAAATCTATTCAGTCAAACCATATAAAATCTAACAGTAGGAAGGCATCAGTCAATCAGAGTGAGAGCTCACAGGAATGGAGGGCATTTCCAGTTTGTGAAGTCTAGGAATAGAATGAGCGTCTAGGGTGGAGGGTTTTCTGAGGAATGTAGAGAATTTCCTAGGAACTCAGGAGGATAGCCTGGTGAGGAATGTCCCAATTCAGGCAAAAAAGCAAAACAAAACTGGAAATAGGACTGAACAACAGTCCTAAAATAAAAAAATTATTTTATGTCCAGAGATGCTCAGAAAAACACATACTGGATAGTATTCCCATAATAACTGCATATAAAGACATGAGAGAAAAAATAAAATTTCCACAAGGATTATCAGAATACTTAGAAGAAATATAGCAAGAGATTTTTTAAGGGTAATGAAATCTGCAGGCAAAAAAAGGAAAATAAATGACTTAGAAAGTGATAAACTTTACCCAAGAAATAGACTGCATATTAATTAAAATAGGTCAAATAGAAACCAGTGACTCCATGAAACAAAAAGAACAAAATCAAAAGATTGAAGTAATAGAAGAAAATATAATATAAATACTATTTTAAAAAAAAACAACAACTCTTTGGAAACAGGTCAGCTAGCTATTGGAATCCCTGAAAACCATGATTTTTAAAAGTCTGGCTACTTTATTTCAAGAAATCATAAATGAAAACTGCCCAGACCTATTTGAACCAAAGACAAAGTAAAGATAGAAAGAATCCACTAGTCACATCAATGGGGGGAAAGAAATATCATAGCCAAAGTCCACACTTTCTAGATGATAGAGAAAAAACAAAACAAAACAACTGAAAGTACCCAGGAAGCATTTTAAGTACCAAGGCCATAGTTAAGACCAGATAAGATTTGACAGTACCACCAAAAAGAAGTGGAGAGCTTGGAATATATTCATTCCAAAAACATAAGATAAAAAGTTTATAAGAATAATTTATCCAAAAAAAGTATATTCTAAGGGTGGAGAATGGAAAAGAAAGGGAGAATAAATGGGCTTTTGGTGGGAGAAAGGAGTTTCAAGTTTTTCCAATAAAAAGATCAGAGTTGAGTAAGAATTATAAAGTCAAGAAAAACCTGGAAAGGTTTCTAGATTTCAAAGAGAAAGTAATTTCACCATGGAGGAAGGGGTATTTCTCTTACCATTGTTAGTTTATTCTGAGTTTGAACATTCCTGGCACTATTTTGAAAACAAACTTTGCCACATTTTTTACATTTATTCTCTGTTAATTTCTCTTGCTCCAAATACCTCTACTTCTTAAAAAAAAAATCTAAGTTGTTGGTGAGCTCTTTATTCATTCACATTTATCTCATCAGACAATTTCCATTTTTTAAACAATTTTTTTTTAATTTCTCATCATGTCTTTAGAATTTCTTCAGAATATCCTATTCATCTTGGGTTGACTTCATTAGAAATATTTTAGTTCAAGGACTCCTAGATTGGATTTGATCATATAAAGTATTTGTTAAACACTATGTTGACAGGTACACACTTATTTATCTTTCCTATCTTTCTGAATATCTTTTCTCAGGACTCTTTGAAATCTACTTTCACAAAATGTAAGACACATGTTACTCTATGTCCAGATTTCCTCTTCTTCTCTATCACAAAGTCTAGGACAGACTGGTCACTGATTCTAAATTTCTTAATCAATAATTGTTGTGGGTGTTCTGATTGCTCCAGTTGGTGATTCCTAGCCTCTCTTCCTCTCCTTGGGCTCCCCTATTCCCTGAGGCACAACAATATGATATTTAAATTAGGCCATTTAAAAACCCTACAATGGTTTCTAAGTGTTCAAGTGGAAAGTCATCAGACTTCACTGTCTCATTTTAAGAAATTGCCAGTGCTGCCCAGTCTTTAGCAACCACCACACGGATCAGTCGGTTGTAATCAACTCTGAGGCAAGACCCTCCACCAGAAAAAAAAAGGTTATAACTTGCTGAAGACTCAAGGAATAGTTAGCATTTTTTTTATAAATAAGCTATTTTTAAATGTAGGTATGTACATTTAAAAATATATAATGCTATTGCACACTTAATACATTCCAGAATCCTGTAAACATGACTTTTATATGCACTAGGAAACCAAAAAATTTCATGTGACTCTCCTTATTGTAATATTCACTTTATTGAGGTGATCTGGAATCAAACCACACTATCTCTGAGGTATGTTTGTAAAGAGTCATCAAAAGCATTGATATATATATAAAGTGACTTGCCTAGGGTCAGAAATCCAGTCTTCCTGGCTTCAAGGGAAACTTCTCTCTCCACTATGCCAGGCTATTCATCATTATGTAAATTGCATTTCCATAAACTTTTTCCTAATATATATATAAGGAAGGAAGGAAGGAAGGAAGGAAGGAAGGAAGGAAGGAAGGAAGGAAGGAAGGAAGGAAGGAAGGAAGGAAGGAAGGAAGGAAGGAAGGAAGGAAGGAAGGAAGGAAGGAAGGAAGGAAGGAAGGAACTTCAGCCTGCTTTCTGAGTTGTTTCATGCTCTATCTGGAGATGGAGAGAAATTTTATCGAGTCCTTTGTAATTGTGGTCAGTCATTGTGTTGGTTAGGATTACCAAATCTTTCTAAGTTGACTATCTTTACAATATTGCTACTATAACATTGTACAAAGTGTTCTTTTGGGTTCCTTTACCTTGTATGAGTTCATAGAAGCCTTTTCAGATTTTTCTAAAACCATCTTTTAATGATTACTTACAGCAAAAGTTCATATACCATAAACTGAGTCATTCAGAAATTGAGAGGTATTCTAATATTTAATTCTTTGCAAACAAAAAAAGAGCTAGTATAAATATTTTTATACTTTTAGGTATTTTTCATCTTCTTTTTTCTCTTTGGGAGTATAGATCCAAGGTTAGTATTCCTGGGTCAAAGGGTTTATATGTGTGTATATATATTTAGAACTGTGTTCCAAAGATAGATAGATAGATAGCCTGTTATTCAACAAGAGTACCTTTGAGATCTAAGAGACAAGAAGAAGAAAGGAGGAAAGGATGTTGGGAAAGGAAAGAGCAGCCCTGCTCAGCATCTCCTTTGATGGAGAGGAAGCTGCTGGCCTCCACTTTGCTGAGGCCTGCAGTAAACATGGTTGGGGCGGTGTGGTCCCTCACCACCTTCCTACAGCTACTGCCTCACATTGTAGGCTTAGTTGGCTTTGTTGTGCATGATCAGCTTGTCCACAAAGTAGAAATTGACTGAGCTGGTCTCATAAGGGTGCTCCACCATGAGGAGAATAACATCCTTGGAGAGCTGAGGAAACTCATATATATGTTCACAGGTGTTCCTGTTAGTAGAGATGCAGAAGCCAAAATCAGTCAAAGTTTTTCAGCAAACGCTCCCGAAAATAGTGCCATTCAATCATTAGAAAGTTATATGTATATATATATATATATATATATATATATATATATATATATATATATATATAGCTTTGGGACATAGTTCTAAATTACTTTCCAAAATAATTGGACCAGTTCTCAAGTTATCATCAAGTTATTATCAAAATCATATTTGTGTCTTAGAAGGAATTTGTTAGGACACTTACTTTAACTAATTTAAAAATATTTATTAGAATAATAGGATTAATTGTACTTTAAGTGATTGGTGGGTTTCACTTATAAATCAATCTGATCCTGGAGTTTTTTTCTTTGAGAGTTCATTTATGGCTTGCTCACTTTCTTTTTTTCTAAGGTAGAGTTATTTAAGTATTATATGTAAAGATTAAAATTTAGGGGGGACTAAGGCAGGTAGAAATTAGTTTCTCTCTGCAGGGAGTATTATATTTTTTAGAGGTTTATTAAAAGTTAAGGATTAAAAGAAAATACAGGATAAGGAAAACGTGGTGCCTAGGTCACAGAGGCCTAGACAAGACCTCACCTACATAATGGAAAGAGCCATGTCTGCTCCAAAATGGAAGCCCAAAAAAGAGCTCAAAAGCCTTTGCAATCAGGTTAAATCCTTTCTCGATCTCTGCCCAGGTGAGATTACAAGGCATTCTGGGGAAGTGGAGCAAAGGCTTGTGGGGATTGAAGTCCTGGATTCCAATCCATTTTTATATAACCCCATTTGATCTTTGTTGGGGGGCAAAGTTTCCCCAAAAAGGATCATGAGAACATAATCAACTTAAACATTACAGTAATTTGAGGATAAGAGAAAGGAAAAAAAAGAACAAAACCAATAACTACTGAATGAATTGACAAAAAGCCAGTTAGGGGGCAGTCCCCTTTTGGCATGAAAGTATACATACAAATAAATGTTCAATCAACCACTCCCAAAGTTCATTTTTGTGCACTTGTGGTCTGGAGGCTTCTTCATGGTATCTTCTCCAACAGTTCAGTTCTGGATTCAGAGAGGTAGCATCTTCTTTACCTAAAATTCTTCTCAAAAGGAATTTAAACTTTGCAATTTAAATAATGATATTTTTTATATTCCCCGCATTAAGAGAGTGATTGACCAACACAGAATCACTTAGGGATGCATGGCTGAGGTATGAGGTATATGAATCAATTGGCAAGAGATATTAAAAAGATATCAGAAAAATCCAAATAAAAAAAAGAAAAAACTGGATGAAAATATAGACTATCAAAGTCTTATGCATAAAAATTCCAAGTGAAAAGAAAAATAAATCTATAACATGTCCTTCTATCAGGGCCCAATCAAAATGATCTAAGCAATGATGCATTTACCCAGTCAATAGCCAGGACTACAGAAAGTTACCACACTATGAAAGGCAGAAAAGAAAGGGACCAGATTATAGAAGCCAAGTAGGAGCCAAGTTTGGGGATACTCGTCTGTGAGTATCTTCAGAGTGTGGACACAAGGAAGGCCTACATTTTAATATAAGTCAAGTGTCGCAACCCTAAGTCTCACACTAGGTTCAAAACCTTTGTATTGGCCTAGAAGTGCATCAATCCATCCTGGATTGGCTTTTCTTTGGCTCTGTGCAATGGCTCTGTTGTATATATCTTGTCCTGGAATCAGACAGAATCATTAAGCAAAGTCCCATAATTTATTTAAATAATTAGTGGCATCGTTTTTATAGCCACAAGCCTTTTTGGGCATGTTCTGACAAATGTATTTCAAACTTATAGTACTGAAAAGTCAAAAAGTTAAAGAAAATCTTAATGCTGGTGACATGTGCTTGAAATATAAAATAGGAGAGAAAAAAATAAATACTGAAAAGTATATTGCACATGTGAGAAAAATATAATAATAAAAGAGCTTTAAAAATTTTAAAATGTAGCTTATAATCCTTGACACTCTGTGTCAGCTAAAAAAATATAGAATACAAGGCTTTCTCACCAAAAATGAGATCCATTTCCTCTTAATATCTGGCCATGATCACTGTGAGTAGAAGGCAAATGAATTGAACAGTAGTACAAATATGTAGTTATCAATATTCCCAAAATTCTCAATAGCCCAATTAATTACAATAGCAAACAAACACACTTTCACATTTCACATAAGTTGTATGACATTTAAAAGCCTATGAATTGATGGATATTTGTCACAATTTTTACAAATGTAGCAATCTTTCAACCTTGGTAATAAACATATTTTTAAACAAAGTAAAACTCATCTTGGGTTAAGAACATAATCAAGAAATCTATATATCATTCTGGTGCAAGTAAAGTAGTGAGCTGAAGAATATAAATAAAGGGATGCTCCTTTTTTTGAGGCTTTTTAGGGGTACAAATGCCCTGAGATTAACTGCCCAACTTCCATTCACATATTTAGAAATTTGGGAAGGTTGGGGGTTATAAAATGTATTTCACTTCAGCTACAATTGGCCTTACCTCGTGGTAGGGGCAGGCAAAAATAACCAGAGATTGGTAAAAAAAATTCCAAAAACCATATTTAAAAAACCCTTAAAATCATTTGAGGTATTTAGCACATTAAATTTTCCAGAGGTTTTATACAATTGTAACCAGTTCTGAAGTCCATCTATCCTCTATGTGACAAAGGCAAAAATAGAAAAAAGGCTGTTTTGTTTTGTTTTTTTCATATATGGGCTTATTCAATAATATTTGTTCAGCACAGTTATAGCGGAAAAACAACAGAATTTAACAGTAGTTAACTCAGTGCATTCAAAATAAATTCAATCAACCTTCAGTGTAACAGAATAATATTAAATCCAGTAATATATGAACTTAAAATCACAAAGTTAAACCTTAAACAAAAAATGCAATAGAATACAGAGATTTTTATAAACCATTAGAGTTTGAAATGCCTCAAAATTTATCCTTTAGTCTCTTTGAAGTTCTTTAGGTGTGTTTTTCCCCCTCTAATTATCTATTTAAATGTCTATTGTCCAAAGGCAGAGTGGTAAGGGCTAGGCAATGGGGTTTAAGGGATCTGCTCAGGGCCCCATAGCTGGGAAGTATCTGAGGCCAGATTTTAACCCAGGACCACATGTCTTTAGGCCTGGCTATCAGTTCGCTGAGCCACCCATTTGCCTCCCCAAAGTTGAATCTTTGGGCTGAATCTTTCTTCTGGCACATAGGTGAAATCAATGAAATTACCAGAAGAGTCAAAAGGTATCCTTTTAAACAGCCCATTGCTTTTTAAGTTTCTGTTTGAAAAGTCTGTTTCTTCTCTCTCCCTTTTCTCTCTCCCCTGCTCTGATACCTCCTCCTGCCCCAGTCCATGTGGAGCCCAGGCCACCCACGTGGGGCCAATACCGCTCCTCCCTTCCCCCCCCCCCCTGTTTTGTTACCAGCTGATAGAAATTAGTCCCGAGCGATCACCTCCAAGGAACTGGGTTTGTTGGGCAGGCAGGTCACTAGGTGATTGCAATCTTGGTTGAATCAGGTGGGCCAGGTGAGCGAGAGAAAGACTGTGGGATGAGTAGGGCTGGGAGCTGGAGCACAGACAAACAGGGCCAGGAGCTGGAGCACCAGGTGAGAGGCCAGGAGCAGAAGCAGGAGAAGCAGGCAGGCAGAACTTAGCAGCCAGGGGCCAGGTGGGAGGCAAATGCAACAGGTCTGGATTGGGGACTGCAGCTTTACGAGGGTAAAAAAAAAAAACTTGACCAGAGAAATGTGGCTCAAATTAAAAGCTGAACTAAAGATCAGAAAAGAAATCAGAAGATTGAGAGTTTTTTTCTCCCTTCATGGTCTCCACCTGTAAAGATTAAAATTTAGGGGAGACTGAGGCAGGTAGAAATTAGTTTCTCTCTGCAAGGAGTATTATATTTTTTAGAGGTTTATTAAAAGTTAAGGATTAAAAGAAAATACAGGATAAGGAAAACGTGGTGCCTAGGTCACAGAGGCCTAGACAAGACCTCACCTACATAATGGAAAGAGCCACGTCTGCTCCAAAATGGAAGTCCAAAAAAGAGCTCAAAAGCCTTTGCAATCAGGTTAAATCCCTTCTCAATCTCGGCCCAGGTAAGATTACAAGGCATTCTGGGGAAGTGGAGCAAAGGCTTGTGGGGATTGAAGTCCTGGATTCCAATCCATTTTTACATATATTTCCTGTTCTGTTAAACTGAGATATTTTTTAAATATTCATTCATTGACTGTCAATTTTAAAGGGAAAAGGACCCAATTGTACAAAAACCTTTTTGTGGTGCCAAAGAATTGGAAACTGAAGGGATGCCTATCATCTGGGGTATGGTTGAACAAGTTTTAGTATATGATAATAATGGGATTCTATTGTGCTAAAAGAAATGGTGAGCAGGAATATTTCAGAAAAATCTGGATTTACATAAGAGGGAAAATTATGAGACTGGCTACAGACTAAATGATTTTTATTTAATCAAAAAGAAATAGGGGGAAAGGGTAAAGAGAGAGAAAGATTAGTTTCCTTGTTACTTCATTTAGCTTACTATTCTATGGCCACCATTTAGGTCCCCTAGCCACACTCACAGAGAAGTCCAGCCAGCACCAAACATGGAAGAAAACAGGACACTTGCTTCCTGGTTCACCATTGAGATACCCTCCTGGCTCTGTCCACCTCTGTCCTGACATTCATATTTAGGCTGATGTCAGGTATGCAGGTAGTCAACAGGAGATGATCTCACCTATGTGACCCCAGAATGGGGAGAGGATAAATTTCCTTCACACAATCACATGAACTAATATAAACAGAGCCAGGAGAACATTGTACACAGTAACCGCAATACTGTACAATGAACAACTGTGAATGATTTAGCTATTCTCAGAAAAAAAAATGATCCAAGGACAATCCCAAAGGACTTCTGATGAAAATAACTTTCCAGCTCCAGAGAAAGAACTGATAGAATCTGAATGCAGACCAAAGCATGCCATTTTTCATTTTATTTTCTTTATTTTTTTTAATGTGTCTTTTTGCATACCTTTTCAAATATGGAAATGTTTTCTATATACAAGCAGCAACAAATCCCTATCTCAGGGAGAGGGAAGGGGAGGAAAAGAAGGAGAGAGAGAATTTAAAACTCCAAATGTTGAAAATGAATGCCAAAAATTGTTTTTATATGTAATTGGGAAAAAATAAAACATTACTAAAGGAAAAAAAAAGATTACTTTTATTGGCACATAGTTGGGTAAAGTAGTTCCAAACTGTTTTTATTTCTTCTTGATAGTGTATTCATCTTTTTCATTTTTGATACTAGTAATTTGGTTTTCTTTCTTAAAATCAAATTAATTAATGGCATCTATTTCATTAGGGATTTTAAAAAAAGAAAATCAGCTATCCAACCATTTTGGAGGGCAACTTGGCACTATGCATAAAGGACTTTAAAACAATGCCTACTCTTTGACCTAGCCATACCATTGCTGGGTTTGTACCCCAAATAGATAACAAGGAAAAAGACATGTACAAAAATATTTATAGCCACACTCTTTGTGGTGGCAACAAATTTGAAAATGAGGTGTCCCTCAAATTGGGGAATGACTAAACAAATTGTGGTATATGTTGGTTATGGAATACTATTGTGCTGAAAGAAAGGGATAATGAACTGGAAGAATTCTATGTGAACTGGAAAGACCCCCAGGAATTGATGCAGAGTGAAAGAGGCAGAACCAGGAGAACATTGTACACGGAGACTGGTACAATATGACACAAATGAACTTAATAAACTTTTCTACTAGCAGCAATGCAATGACCCAGGACAATCCAGAGGAATTTATAAGAATACTATCCACATCCAGAGAAAGAACTTTAGGAGCAGAAACACAGAAGAAAAACATATGATCGATCATATAGTTCAATAGAAATATTATTAGAGTTTTAATGTTAAAAGATCACTATTGCAAATATGAATAATATGGAAGTAGGTTTTGGAAAATGATACACGTATAACCCAGTGGAATTGCTTGTCAGCTCCAAGAGGGATGAAGGAAGAAGGAGGGGAGGAAATTATGAATCATATAACCATGCAAAACTATTCTAAATTTTAAAAAAAGAGAAAAGAAAGGAAATCAGCTAGTAGTTTATATATTCAATGGTTTTTGTCATTTTCAATTTTGTTATTATTTCCTGTGATTTTTCAGGATTTCTAGTTTGTTGTTTTAATTAGGTTTTTAGTTTGTTGGTTTTCTAGCCTTTTTTTTAGTGGTATGCCCAATTAATTAACCTATTCTTTTTCTCTATTATTAATGAAGGCACTTGTAAATATACATTTCCCCCTATGTGTTGCTTTGGTTTGGCTGCATCTCAAAAATTTTGATATGTTGTCTCATTGTTATTAATTTTGATGAAATTATTGACATTCTATAATTTGTTTTTTGACCCACTTATTCTTTAGTATTGTAAAGATTAAAATTTAGGGGAGACTGAGGCAGGTAGAAATTAGTTTCTCTCTACAAGAAGTATTATATTTTTTTAGAGGTTTATTGAAGATTAAGGATTAAAGAAAATACAGGATAAGGAAAATGTGCCTAGGCCAGAGAGGTCTAGACAAGACCTCACCTACATTATGGAAAGAGCCACATCTGCCCCAAAACAGAAGTCCAAAAGAGCTCAAAAACTTTTGCAATCAGGTTAAATCCCTTCTTGATCTCGGCCCACGTGAGAATTCAAAGCATTCTGGGGAAGTGGAGCAAGGACTTCTGGGGATTGAAGTCCAGAGTTCAAGTCTATTTTTTACAGTACTAAGTTATTAGTTTCAAATTAATTTCTAGTCTTTGCTTCAAAGGGCCAATAATAAATGCAATTTTTATTGTACTATGGTCAGTAAAAGATGCAGTAAATATTTATACTTTTCTGCATTGTTTTGTGAGTTTTTTTATGCCCTAATACATAGTTTTTGTGAAGATATGCATAACTAAGAAATAGGCATATTCCATCCTAATCTCATTCAATATTTTTCAATGGTACATTGTATCTAGCTTTTTAAAATTATATTAGTTGCTTAACTTTCTTGTTTATTTTTTATTAGGTTTAACTGACTTAAAGGGGTAAGTTGAGGTGCTCCACTGTTTTAATTTCATTATTTCTTCCTGTAACTCATTTAACTTTTTCTTTAAGAATTTAGATGCTCTGCCATTTGATGCATATGTTTAACATTGATATTAATTCATTGCATATTGTGAAGATGAGATTAACTCTTCTCTGCCCATTTTTAAATTTAATTACCAGAAGTGTGTTTGTATACACTCCACTTACACTTGAGTGAGGGAGATCTGTGATCCACATGTATGAAAAGTGGGTGACAAATCAGAAACCATTGACTACCCTCTGGACAGTCCTAAGCAAAACTATAGACTATAATTTGTCCATGTAAAAAGTAGAGGAAGGCACAGGAAGTGATGCAAAGAAGTATCTTTAAAAAAAGTTCAGTCAAGTGATCAGAGCAAAGACAGCCAGAGAGACTCATACCAGCAGCATTTTACCAAAAGCACAAGCTCCAAAAAAAGAGCCTCGCAGCATATAACTAAGCATGTAACTAAGGTACATACAGTTTTACACAGGGAAAATACAACAACTTGGAGATAAGGAAAGAAAAGGGAATCAAGAACAAAACCAATTAGGGGGCAATCCCCTTTGGTACAACAAAGTACATATAAACAAATGTATTCAACCCCCCAAGGTTCAATTCTGCACATTCAGTTTTGCTCAGAAACTTCTGGACCAGCGTGCAGTCTCCAGGGGCATCTCCATGGCATCTTCCATAAGGAATTTGGTCTCTGGATTCTGGGAGGCAGCAAATGTCTTACCTTAAGAAATTTTTTTTTCTCAGAAGGAACTTAAAACTTTTCATTACAAAATAAAAACACATCCCCTCTTCCCCCACCCAGGAGGATATCAACACATACAGGGAAACACATAGGAATCACATGAGGATATATGGTCAAATCATAAGGCATATCTATTATCAAAAACATCAAAGAATCCAAAGAAATTTAAAAATAACCTCTGAGTGAAATGTAGAATATCAAAAAACATGAAAAAATTCTAGGAAAGGGGGTGGTGGGGATTCACAAATCAGGGAAATAAAAAAGAAAGAGAACAAAACCAATGATTGTTACATTGACAAAAAACCAATTAGGGGGCATTCCCCTTTGGCATAAGAGTGTACATTCAAAATAAATGAGTTCAACATCCACACTTCAAATCACCACATCCCAAAATTCATTCTGGATTCTTTGGTGCACTGTGATGTTTTTGTAAGCATTTCTATGGTACCTTATCCAAATAGTTTACTTTCTAGATTCAGGGAGGTAGCAAGTTTCTTATTCTAAAATTACTCTCAAAAGAATTTAAACTATACATTATAGGATAATAATACAATCCCCCATGAGGAGGGTGTTGCCAAACACACAGATCAACCAGGGATCCATGGCTGAGTTATGAGGTATATGAATCAATTTTCAAAAGAAACTTTAAAAAATCCCAAAATCCAAATACAAGAGAACAAATAACTTCCAGATGAAATACAAAATAGCAAAGTCTTATGTGTAAAAATTCTAAGTAAGGATACATAAGCCTACAACAGATCCTTGAGTCAGGGCCTGATTAAAGTTGTTTCTATCCCAGAAGCCTGTAGTAGTAATTATGCACTTACCCAATCAGCATCCAAGACTACAGAAAAATGTCACACTATGGAAGACAGGAAAAAGGACTAGATTTTGAAGCAGACAGGAAATAGCATTCCCTGGTCTGATTTTACCTTTGCTCTCAGGGATAGGGGAGCCAAAATGGCAGCCAAACTAAGGTAGTTGGTAGAAGTCTAGATCTGGCACAAGGGAATCCTGCATCTGACTTGGCAAACAGCCATTTCCTCAAACCCCCAAATAAATTCAAGTCCCCTGTCTTGGCATAGAATCTCATCAACCTCACTAGGATTGCTTGGTCTCCTTGATCTAGTGCTCATAGGCACTGTGTAGGTTAACTTTGTTCTCCTTGACACGGTGTAGTGGCTCCTTTGTGATGCTTTCTCCTGGAATCATATACAATCATTAATAAAAGTACCATAATATTTGACAATCAATGACAGGTTTTCATAGTTTAAAGCTTTTAGGGCTAATGGACATTTTAAACTTACCCTAGTGCAAAAAACAAAACAAAACATTAATACTGTTAACATGCTTCAAGTATAAAAAATGAGAGAAAAAAGAAAACTCAAATACTCTTGCACATACAAGGAAAAACAATAATAAAATTTAAAAAATCAAAAGCATATAGTTCACAATCAGTGAAAAAGTATCATCCAAGTAGAGGCAGAATAGAAAGATTTCTTACCCAAAAATGAGAACCATTTCCTTTTTTACTTGGCCATGATCCACAGTGTGAGTGGAAATGATTTTCACTAAGTAACAGCTTTATGAAACAGTAATACACCTGGTAATGCACATTCAAAGAAGTATCAAAATCCCCCAAATCAAAAGAGCCCATTTAATGACAATCACAAACAAACCCACTATCATTAGGATTTATATGAGTCTCTATAGCCACTTGCTGTGTGACATTAAAAAAAAAAAAACCTTTGAAACTCATGGATACTTGTCACAAGTTCTCCAGATCTATCCAATCTTTTAACCTTGGCTGAGATATTTTTAACAAAATCTATTACTGCCATCATTCCAAAGTGTGGTAGAGGAGCCCAGAAAAACACAAACCTTTGTACTGCTGATGAAAACCTTTTGGGTCTAAAATGTCACCAAGAATCTAGATAATTTTGGTGGAAGGGTAGAGTAAGCTGAAGAGTTACAATTATAAAAAACCATCCAGGACCCACTAGGCTCCATTGGAAAATCCTTCCCACCTCCCAGATGAGATTATAACCCAACACAGGGTAACTAAACCCCTAGAGAAACTTTCCTCCTCTGGTATGAGACTGTAACAGCATAAAAGGCATGTCTTTATATGTCCCAATCATTGCAATGTGGATGCAAGGACTACAATAGTGAAAATTGCTTCAGATGTCCTGAAGTCTATGCTTTTGTCAAATATAAGATTACTATAATCTTTGACTACTGTTTATTGTCTGTCTGTCCTGCTTTGCTGATTTACCTTTCTATTTCTTAGTCAGTATCAGATAATTTTGATATTTGAAGCTTTATAATGTAGGTGCATAGTTTTTTGTATGTTATCTCCAGGGCAGCTAAGTGGCACAGTGAATAAAGTTCTAGGACTGGAGTCAGAGGGACCTGAGTTCAAATCTGGCCTCAGATACTGAAGTAATGCAGGTATAACTAAGGTGGATGGATGTTGTCCACCCTAGTGAACTGGGTTTGATACTTAATGGGCTGGTTATAAGTATCACAATCCCCTTTAGTGAAGTAAGGCAGATTGAGCCTTGCCACACTAGGGTCAGAGTGCAAACCAGTCTTTCAAAATTTCTTGGTATAACAGTAACTAATTTATTGATTAACAAAGGGTAAGGAGGGAGGATTTAGAAAGGAGGATGCTCTAATTTCTAAGTTCTAATACTTCCCTATTCCCTCTATGCCCATTCTGAGATGTACTCTTCAAGATCTTGAAGCTCCCTATCACTTCTTGCTTCTAGCTAAGTATCCCCAAGCCCTCTCTATTCTACCTTACACTAAAATTCTTTTGTTGGTTTATCTGGTTGTTAATAGTTTCTCCAAGTTGACTAAGGATGAATTCAAATTGACTGAGTTAACTCCAGGCTGGACCTGGCCTGAGTTGAACGCCTCAGCCCCACACACCAACAGACTTTGGATAAAACTTTCCTCTCAGTCAGGTTGATAGAATAGAGAGATCTTCTTTAGGTGGGTTTCTTCTGTGGAAAAGGTACCTCCAAAGGAAATTGAAAGGTTTCCCTTCTTTCACAAACAGATTTAGTTCAAAAGACTCAGCAGAGAGCAGGCTCCTTCCTCTCTGGGCTTCAGGACAGGAAGAGACAGTTGTAACTTCCAAACTCTTCCTCCTCTGCCCTCTGCATTCCAGAATCCTCTCTTCAGAGTTTCTAGCATGTGCCCATGCTAGTCCCTTAAAATGAACCTTCAATTTCTCTTAAACTCACTCTTATTTCTATAATTCCATTCCTACAATACTTATAGGTTGTGTGATCCTAGGCAAGTCATTTAACTGTTTGCCTCATCTGTAAAAAGAGCTTCAGAAGAAGTTGGAAAACCACTCCACTATCTTTGCCAAGAAAAGAAATGGCTTTTGTGAAGATTAAATTTAACTTTCCCCTGATTATAACAATGAAATTGATTAACTCTCCACTGATTGTGAAGATTAAATTGTAACCTCTGGCTATTTTTAGAACACCCTACTTAAAGTTGAGTATGGAGACCTGCCAATTTTTAGATCTTAACAAGTATAAACATCCCACTTAATCCTTGAGTAGGAGGTCTGTGACCTACATTTGAGATAGTGGATAACAAATCAGAATCGACTGACTGCCTTCTGGGCAGTCCTAGAGCAGAGAGTCAACTGTTATTGGTAGATGTAAGAGAAAATGTCTTTAAAAGGGAGTGATAACTTCCTGAAGCAATTCAATTCAATTCTTCATGCTTTTGAGTTGAGGCTGGTGAAGAGGGGCAAAAGGATCTGCTGACTGGACCTGAAACCTTGTTCCTTAGACTGACACTTGGTGAGTGAAAAGCTGACTCTTAACTGTTGGCTTTTTCTAAAGAGATTTCCTCATGTCCTGGGCTACAAAGGCAGAGGCCTATCCGGTTGAGGACTAAACTCCCCTGCCTTGGTTGAGCCAGGGGGCCGGAGATAAATTACTTAATGTTTAGGCTAGATAGCTTACCTTATCCTCTCTCTGATTTCTTACTTCACTCTTTCTACAATTTGTAAATAAATTATAAATAAATCTCTTTGGAATTACATTTCTGGTGACCACACTCTTAAACAATCAAATCCTACCTTTATATAAATAAGCCCATTTTCACCCTTACATTTTGACTAAACAACTCGTTATTAGACTCTGAGCAACTTGAGAGCAGGGGCTTGCTTCTGCTCTTTCTTTTTATTTGCAGGACTTAGCACAGTACCTGGTATATTGTGGTTAAATTGTGTCTACTCTTTGTGATCCTATGGACCATGGCTGGTGAAATAAATGGTAGGGATTTGGGGATGGAATAGGATGTTATTTAGGCCAATATTAGAAGAGTAACCTGGTTTTGGGAAGGTCACCCAAGCCCAGTGCAGGCAGAGTCAGACTCTGAGAGGAGACACACACAGAACCCTATGTTATAAAATAACAGTTGCTTAATAAAATAGGGACAGTTTAGAAGGGATTTGGATATGTTACTCTAATAATAACTATCTATCTACACCTCCCTAGATCTACAAATCTCTTCACAGAGATTGTTTCTCAGTGTTCCCCTACTCTACTCCTATACTCTCTATATAACCCCAAATTACTATACTCAGCTGAACTAACACTAAAACCCTGTTTTGATAATCTAAGGGAAAGGGTCTGTGTGCAAGTCCAACAGGGCCCAACAATGGTCTCACAGTCAGCTGTTAGTTGTCACAAGAGCAGTATAGGAACTCAGCAGATGTCAAAATAGCCAACAGGATAACAGGATAATCCAAACAGCAGGTAGGATGTGAAGAACAAGCATTCAAATGCCACTGGGAAAAAGCTAATCTACCCCAGAATTCCAGAACTCTGCACTCTGCTGTCAGTCTGCCTCTGCTCTCTGCACACACTTAACTTTACCTATAACACAGGTCAACACTATCTATGAGGTTTTCTTGACAAAGATATAGGAGTCAGGAGTGGTTTGCCATTTCCTTCTCTACTGAATTAAGGTGAACAAATGATAAATGGTTTGCCCAATGTCACACAACTAGTGGGTATCTGAAGTCACAGTTGAACTTAGGTTTGCCTGATTCCAGGTCCAGATCTCCATTCACTGAGCCACCTAGCTGTCTCACCTGAGTTATGATTAAAATTCTCTGGAGGCAATATCTTGACTTAATAATTATTTATTAAATAGCAAAATGTAGGTCAGAGAGAGAGAGAGAGAAGAACTAATTGCTTGGCTGGCTACCTGGAAGCATGAGAGCTTGGGGCCAACTGGCCAGCCAGTACTTCTAGATGCTTTCTATATGAATAGCTGAGCAAGCCCAAAGTCAGACTCTGAGCCTCCTAAGTGCATGGTTCCAGAAAAAAAAGATTGACTTTCTTTCCCCTCCATCAATTTATGCCCCTCCTGAGGTCCCTTTTCCAAGCCTCTCTGGAGGACTTGGACCTCAATCAGGACAAGAGGTAGGTCTTTCAGAGACACTATGCATGATGACATGACTTTTAAAAGAGTTGAACAGAGTTGAAACATGTGTACTTTTCCCTATATGTTTCCCTACAATGTTTTCCAGTAATGCACCTAGCTGACTAACTTCAGTACCTAAGAGTATCCTTGTTTACAGATAAAACAAGGAACTTGTCTCTATCTTACCAATCCTTATCAAAGATAAAATATATAGACAAGAGGCAGGAGAACTTTACCTATTGTTAAAAAGGGGACTTTAAGGGAAAGTGGAAAAGGTTTAGGAAAGGGAACACACACAAGTAAATATATAATTTTATTAGCAAAGGGAAGGGAATGGTAGGAAAGGATGGACCATTTGATTATTTCCCACTCAGATTCTTAACCCAATAAAGTTTCTACACTAATCTTAATCTAACTAAACTAAACTAATCTACAAGTTAAATAAAGGATAAAGTCCAAACAGGGAACCCAGATTCTCACACTCTCCTGAGTTCTTGGTGGGTCAGACTGAATCCAGTTGAAGGTCCTTAAAAGATCCAGGAAGTAGAGGAATCCTCACCCAAATCACTGTCCACCAGAATGAATGGGGGAAAACACAATCAACTTTTTCTTGGTGATAATCCAAGGCAGGCAGTCTAAGAGATGGTTAATTCAGGGAGCCTCTCAGATTCACAGTTTCTGTGTTGAATCCAGGTTCAGAGACAGACAGTTGAAAAGCTATCCAAGAATTTAGAATCTTCACCCAGCCAGCTCTTAAGAATCTAGACTTAGGGCTGTCAGTCAATCTTTGTAACTTCCCTTGCTACACTATGGTCTCAGGGAGATATTATTTGAGCTTCAGCCCTTAAATCAAATGTTTTTTAGATTTCAAATCAAAAGAATGTTTTGGGAGCCAAAAAGGTGTACAAATTAATATTAACTTTCCACCCTGCCCCCTCTGATTCACTGGGGAAACATATCAGTCTCCCCAATGAATCTTTCTATATATGATATTGATACATTTCAGAATTGTCTCAGCTGGATATATATGGGCCCAAAGGTATAATACATTTCATGGAAGATCTAAATATTCTTGGGTGTTTCTTAATATGGTAAAAATGATTGATAGATGCATGGAGAAGGTGCTATGGGGAGCATTCCTCTTTGGGGTACAATGGCTCTACAATTAAAGTAAAATATTGGTGCATGGGGAATATCAAAGGGGATGGGTGACCCAACTTCCATAGTTCAGTTCATTATATCCAAGGGTTCACTCAGATCATGATGTAGTGTCTGATTTCTGGGGGTATCTCCTATTGTTGTCATCTTCTTGGTCCATCTGGAATCATGATGGTCCTTAGAACATTTTCTCCAGGAGATGTTTTCCTGGTCCAGGTCAATGGCAACATCTTTCCTGTAAAAGCTAAAATTAAATCTCAAATAATAAAATATTATATTTTAAGGGATTTATGAATGATCATTAGAAATCAAGGAATAAAGAGGATATAAAATAAAGACCATGTGCCCATGGCTGATTAAGTCATTTAAAATCCCCATGCTTAGCTTACCACTGCCACCAAGCTTGATGCCATCATGCCAAAGAGGCCCAAGAGTACTGCCCACTTGCTAATATCCTCTGTCTACAGGAAGTATAAAGCAATAGGAAGTCAGTGGACTCCCGGGAAATGTAGTTTTTTTTTAGGGTAACAGATTTTCAATCATACATTGTTTTTAAAAAATATATCTTAATATAAAGAATCTGTGAACCTATAGGATTGTTTCACATTATGGAGATCAATTTGGAACTATGTTCAAAGGATTCTAAAAGTGTGCATACTCTTTGATCCATCATTAGCAAGATTATATCCCAAAGAGATAAAAAAGAAGAGGAAGGGGGAAGGACCTATTTGTAAAAAATATTTATTGCAGTTATTTTTGCAATAACAAAGAATTGAAAACTGAGGGATTATCCTTCAATAGGGGAATGGCTGAACAAGTCATGGCATATGATAGTTATGGAACACTATTATACTGTAAGAAATGCAAGCAGGATAAAGTCAGGAAAAAAAATCTGGTTTTACATGAACTAATGCAAAGTGAAATAAGCAGAACCAACACAACATTGTGCACAGTGAAAGCAATATTTCTTAATGAACAACTGTGAATTCCTTGTTATTCTCAACTATACAGTGATCTAAGATAGTCCCAGAGACTCATGAGGAAAAATGCCTTCAGCCCTCTGAGAAAGAACTAGAGTATGAATACAGACTAAAACTATATTTCATTTTCTTCTTTTCTTTGTATCTGAGAACACTTCCACAAAACTAATAGGGAAAATGTTTTACAAGATTATACATGTAAAAATCTATACCAGATTGCTTGCCTATCTCAGGGAGTGGGGATGACAGGGAGTGAGAGGGAGAGGGTCAGAAGGGAGAGAATTTGTAACTTGAAACTTTAAAAAAAAGTGTTTAAAATTATTTTTACATATAATAGAGGGAAAAGTATTATTTAAAGGATAAAAAAGGATAGCTTTATACCTGGCACATAATAGCGGTTTAATACTCATGTCTATAGACAGCTTTTTTGAACAGTCCATTACCTAGATACTTCCTGCTCTCTCTTGAGCAGTTATTAATTTCTCAAAAACCGTTTATTAAGCACCTGCCCTGGGCTCAACGTTATGTTAAACTCTAGGGATACAAAAAGCTTATTGTTCATTTTGTTGAGTTAATTGTCATGAAACTTCACACAGCATAGACACTTATAATTTTCTCTTTTTTATTTTAAAAGCTAAAGAAAAATTTATTTTCTCTCCCTACCTTCCAATTCCTCTCTTAAATGAAAAGGAAAAATACCCTTCAAAACCGGGAATTTAAAAATTTTTTGTGCACCCTGAACCCTTTAAGAGTGTGGGGGGATCTAATGGGCCCTTCTTGAAATAGCATTTTTTAAGTGAACAAAAGAAAATATATAAGATTACAAAAGTAAACAATTGTTTAAATATAATAATAGTATTTTTTAAAAACTTAGTTCATGGACCTCATAATAAGAAAGTCCGCTTTATACATTTAATGTGGTGATAACTTAAAAGCCTCTAGAGCCTTCTTGTAGTTGCCTTCCTTCAGTCTTTCTAGACATGCGCATAAATCTTTCAGGACCTCCGACTCCATTTCCGGAAATATGGAGCCAGCTTCTGTCAAAATTAGGCAAGATACTCAGTTGAAGTTGCCAAGGAAACGCTGATTGACACTGAATAGGAGGCTTCCTAGTCGAAGTGCTCCGTCCCGGAGTAGGGCGAGAAGGCCTGGGAGGAAGTTCTTTCTGACGTCACTTCCTGTCCATCTTCGTTTGCGCTCTGATGGCGTGGCTACTTGGACTTTCTTTTTGTCTCTTCTTTCCTTCTTGTGGCAGCATTGGGAGCTGAGGCTCCTCCTGCTTTCGTCCTTCCGTCTGACCTAATGCCTCCTGCGGCATCGTCCTGCTCCTGCGTCTCCTAGAGAGTTGAGCTGCCCCCAGGAATCGGAGGTGTGCACTGAGGGGAACCGGCTGACCGGCCCTGCCTCGGGGGTCTGTGTGGGCGCAGGGCCGGACGATTCTCTTGGCAGGTGCCTGGTGAGGCCTTTTTTCTGGGCTTGGGGTGTTGGTCGGCTCCCTTGGCGGGGAAAGTGGGGACGTGAGGCTGGTTCAGCCCACTGTCTGCAAGGGGCGTGGTAGTAGACTAATGCTTGTCTGGGGTCGCTTTTCTTTCCCAGTTCTGCCTTCCGAGCCTCGGTCTTTCTTCAGGAGGACGGGATGGCCCCCGTATTCCTGACAGCGCCAGGCTTCCAAGTGAGTTCACTTGACCCTTTCTGGAAAAGAAGTTAAAATTCCCAAATGAGGCAGTTCGAACTTTTAAAGTATTCTGTACGTTCAGAGATGGAGGATAATAGAGAATCTAATTGTACATCTGAATATTTTCCTTCATAACAGTCTTGCCTCCTTGAGGTGATAAAGGAGTTGACAGTACAGAAAAAGGGAAGGTAGAGAAAACGTTAAGACTGACCCATTATTTCTAGGGTCAACGTGGTGATTGGGAGAAAGAATAACAGGATCCTTGTTACAATGCAGATCATAGTGTTTCTATTAAGTTTATTGTTAAAATTTAACGTTGTTAGAATGCCTATATATGGAATTCTATGGTGTTAAAGCCACAAGCTGTCCTGGAATTAAATTGGGAGGCAGTATAGTGAAGTGGATAAAGTGTTGACACGAATCTAGGAAAACTTTGATTTCACTTCTTAACACTGCAACTATTTCCACACTATTTAACATCATTGGATTTCAGTTTTCTCATTTGTAAAACAGAACTTTACAGGGTTTTTACCAAATTCAACCGATATAATATCAGTTGTATAAATGTACGCTAATATTAAAGATTAAAAGTCCATTTAGGTTAGCTATGGTAAATATGCTTGAATTAGCATAAAACGTTGCAAAAAGGACAAAATTACATTAAAGAATATTAATCAATAGAAATAATATTGAATAATTAATGGAGGATAATTACTTTGTTGCCTTTCAGGAATTAGTAATACTTGGAGTTTAATGATACATATTAGTATTGTGAGACACCTGATATCAAATTATGAATATTTGGAGAAAGTATATAATTCACATGTGCTCACTTAAAGAGATGATGGGTAAGGATGATTGTGCTATGTGACTTAGCTTTTTTTAGACTGTTTTCTCTACATTTCACCCATTAAATGACAATAAGTTCTTGTGTTAGTTATCCCACTTGGTTTTATTGGTTTTTGTAGAAAAACCAATCACATGCAGTACATAATAGGAACTTCTCGAGTTGTTTGTTCATAATTAAAAATATTTAGTTGATATTCCCCAAACATTTGGCTTAGAATCCCTCCCAAAAATTCCTTTTTGACGTCATTTCCTGAAGGTCCAGAGGGAATTGGTAACATTCAAGGATGTGACAGTGGATTTCACCCAGGAGGAGTGGGGAAACCTTGACACTTCTCAGAAGGAATTATACAGGGATGTGATGTTAGAGAACTATAAGAACCTTGTCTTCTTAGGTAAGTAGAGCCATCCCCTTTGACTCAGATTGTTTTGGTATATTTTGGTATATTTTTTAATTCATCTACTAAAGTAGCATTTCCTATGTGATAAACATTTGAGAATGTGTTTGCTATTCAGAAACTGATTTGCTGATTCTCTTATGGCTATCAATGGAGCAGAATTACTCCTTAATCCCAGGTGAAAGGCCTTTATCTTTTGCAGCTGGAACTGGCTAGTTGTGTTGCCTCTGAGGTTGTACCTTGCTATTATCTGTCCCTTCAGGTCAAATATTCTCCTCTAAAGGTCCAGTGTAAGTGTCTGAAGATGAGATAGTTTCATCCTTTTAGTGGGAGCAGGTTAAAACTAATTTTCTTTGTGGATAGCAAGTCTGTACATCTCAGGAAAACAATTCAGTGGATCTTTCAGAGGTTCCCTGTACCATCCTTTGGCCATCCTTAATATGCATGTTTACCTTAGATACTAAGGTGAATGATGATAGGATTATATGCCTGTCCTCAATGCTCTTTGATTTCCAATAAGCAGGACTTACAGTTTGGAAACCAGATGTAATTTCTCATTTGGAAGAAGGAGAAACACCTTGGATACAGGACCCAGAAGTACCTTGGAGCACCTGTCCAGGTGAGCCACTGAAAACCAAGCATAGGAAAGTCATTGTAAAATACATCTTCACAGGTCTTTTAGAGTAAATACCCATGAAATGCTAGACTTTGAGCTCTACTTAAAGGGCAGTTTTGTTGCTGTTGCAGAACTGAGGCTGTCTGGCATAAGCTGACCTTTCTCCCCTCTTATGCTTCTATTTTGGAGGAAAGAGTTTCCTTTAATCAGGAATCTATCTTTCTCTTTGATTTTTACTTTCCATTTTACTTTCCTTTGATTTTTAATTTCTAACAACCATTCTTTTACCTCTTTTCCAATTATCATTCTTTTAAAAATGTGTTAATTTTAATAAAAAAATAAGGGGAAATATTCCATTTTTTCTGCTTTTTCCCCTTCTCATCTTTCTTTTCTCCATGTTCTCTAGAGTTATGTTCTATTTTAATATATTTGTGATTTAAGTGCATATTCTCTTTCTCCATTATCCTTATAGTTTTTTTCCTGGTTTTGTGTTCTTAAGAAATTACATTTATGATGTTGTAATAATGATCCAATTTTAATTATCTATAATACATTCAACAATACCCCAATAATAAGTTATTTCAGACTGGATTTTTGTTATCAGAAATAGAACCTCTAACTATTTGCATGGTGATTTTTCAATACTATCCATAGGATATTTTCAATACCTCTTTTTTTCCCATTAAGTATGCTGTCAATGTGGGGCAGTGAGGTGACAAAATACTGGAATTGGAGTCAGGAAAATCTGAGTTCAGTCTTTTCCTCAGACAGTTTAACTGTATGATCCTAGGCAAATTGCTTAACTTCTTGGTGCCTCTCAGTTTACTCATCTGTAAAATAAAGGAATTGAACTTCCAAGGCCCCTTTGAACTTTTAATCTCTGGTGCCATAGACCTATAAGTAGTGGGATTACTGAATCAAAAAGTCTGTGTTGCTTTTACTATTTGTTTTGCTTTTAAAAAAGATTATTCTGTTTTATTGGTAAAGTACTTTTCCTGGTTTAATTAGTCTAAAGCATTGAAGAATTGCTTCCATGTACAATATTGTACATAGTAGAAGTTGAATAAGTTGAGTGTTTATAATTTTGTTTTTAGAACTGCCTTTTTGTGTGCTTTGACCTTGTTTCCATGGGATGTTCCTTAAATTTCAGATGTCTGGTTTGTAATAGAAATGTTCATGGCAGATTTTTTCCCATTTTCTTTCCTTCTTAGTAGGCTGATTTATGTAATAGGCTAAAACTGATTTATTTCTTTAAAGGCCATTCTCTTTCCCTGCAATCCTCCATTCTTACCAGACTTCTTCCTTATTAAGTGTGACACTTACCACCATCCTCCTAGTCAATCAGTCTCACAGACTCAGTGTCATTCTCTGAAATTAACTCCATATATCCAGTCTGTTGCCAAATCTTGACATTGTTACTTCCATATCTCTCATATACTTCCCTTTATCTCTGATGACACAACCCCAGGGAAAGACTCTCATCACCTTCTGCATGAACTTTAGCAATAGACTTGTGCTGGCGAATTTATGGTACACATGCTGGAGAGGGCTGCTCCCCTACCTCTCCATCATGCCCAAGGACATTTCTCACATGACCTGCTCCTCTGCCCAGCAGACCAATGGGAGCGCTTCCTCCCTCCTTTGTTTGGAGTGAGGCAGAGGGCTCACATACAGTGTGAGGTTTGCAGTTTGGCCACTCAATCTCTACAAGGTTCACCATTGCTGCAATAGACTAACCAAGGATTGATTTCCCTGTCTCAAGGTTCTTGTAGCATACCAGGCATCTTAGCATCTTGGAAGTATGATTTATGTATTGATATTGTATCCTGTATATTCATTTACCAGACACATGGTCAGACCACTTGATGTTCATTGTATGGAAAGGGACAGTCCAAAGGACTAGCAAATTCCTGGGCTGGCATTGACAGTGTCCTGGCTCGGAGTACATTCATTTGCAAAGTGTGGGTTGGATTAATCTCTTCCTCTGTGATTCCATCATTGTCAATGCTACCAATGTAAAAACCTATGTCATGTCACGTATTCATTAATCACCTCCCAGTTGGCATTCCTAAGGTCCCCAATAAAGGCTGGGGAGCATGTGCGAGCTTCCTCTTCCCTTCTCTTACACCTCTTACTCTCACAGGGTTTGCTTAGTATGTGCAGAGTGCTAGAGATAACAGTTGGAAAAATAAGACAGTCCCTCTTCTCAAGGAGCTCACATTCCATTCAGGGAAACAACATATATGGAAGTTTTCAGCAGCAAGTCAGATGGGAAAGTCCCTTTTCTTGGGTATTTGGGGGGGGGAATGAAAATTTTTAAAAAAATCAAAAGCTCTTTGGAGCTTTTGCCTAGTAGTGGAATCTCTTTGCCAAATATCATGGCTTTTTCTCAGTCTTCATCTTTCAGCCTTAAAACCTTGTCATTACTTTATTCTACTTAATATTCCCTTCTCTCAAGTTTTTCACAACAGGTCTCTCTTGGTTCTCCATCCACCTTTCTGACTATTCTTTCTCAGTCTCCTTTGTTTTCTAACAGTGGGTGACCCTGGGACTGTCCTAGGTGATTTTCTCCCTCTACTTTTTCACTTAGTGATCTCATCAGCTCCCATTGACTGAATGACCATTTCTAATCTGATGATTCTCAGATGTCTTTATCCATCTTTAACTTGGATATTTTGAACTAGACTTCATAGACATCTTAAAGTCAGTTTGCCAGTAACTGATCTCATCTTTCCCCCTAAGCCCTCCCTTCTTACATATTTCCCTATGGTCCAGGAGACTACCATCTTTTTAGTCTCTTAGTAGGCTCACAATCTAAGTGTCATCTTTAACTACTCATTTTCTAACACTTCATATACAATACGCAAATTTCTATCAGTTCTACCTTTATAATATCTCTTATGTAGTCCCTTCACTCCTCTGCCCTGCAACCACCCTTTTCCAGGCCATCATCACATCATAACTAGACTATTGAAGTAGCCTTCTGTTTGGTTTCCCTACCTCAAATGTCTCCTTACTCCAGTCCATCAACCACTCAACTTTAAATTGGGCTGACCATGTCACTTTCCCTATTCAGTAAACTCCATAAAATTCTCTGGCATTTAAAGCTCTTCATAACCTGTCCTCCAATAACCCTTCCAGCCTTTTTATACCTTACATCTCTTTACATTCTTTGGGATCAAGTGACACTCTCCTCCTTCATGTATCCTACTTGATGTCCCACATGCCTACAGTTTGTTCCTTATTTATCTCTACTTCTTAGAATCCTTTTTTTTTTTAAAACCCTTACCTTCCATCTTAGAATCAATATTGTACATTGGTTCCAAAGCAGAAGAGTAGTAAGGACTAGGCAATGGGGGTTAAGTGACTTGCCCAGGGTCACACAGCTAGGAATTGTCTGAGACCAGATTTGAATCTCCCATCTCTAAGCCACCTAGCTGCTCCCCTTAGAATCCTTTAAGATATAATTAAAATTTCACCTATAAGAAGCCTTTCCTGATCTTCTTTAATGGTAATGCCTTTCCTTTGAGATGATTTCCAGTTTATTCTGTATATATATTTTTTGTATATAGTTGTTTGCAACTTGTCTTGCTTCAGGCAGCTACATAGTGCAGTAGATAGAGCACTGGGCCAATAGAAGATCCAAATTTAAATTCTGCCTCAGAAACTTATCTGTCTGCTTTAGTTTTAGCTTCTTGAAATCTTTGTTGTTTTGGTCTTTTTTTCCCCATTCTATTCCCATCATGCATTTTCTGACTCCTTCCCTCTTGATGATGCATAAAAAACTTATCCCTATTACTCAAAAGTTGGTGTTAAAGGTAGGATTTACATTTCACTATTGGTTTCTGCCCTTAGCTGCTAGGGCAGAGTCAGAACTGACCTCAGCTGGATTTTTGCCCCTTTTTCTTCAGGTTCAATCCAACTTCTCATAATAGTCACTCTCCTGGAACTTTGACCCTCACTATTGTGCCTGGGTAGAATAGACATGAGTGTCTATTCCTGTTTGTAGGTATTATAATAGGTTTCTGGAATCTCTAGCCTAAGTGTTAGCCCAAATAAAAAGCAGATTAATCCCACAATTCATTCTGCTGAGCCAAATCACTTGTCTGCCTTAAGGAATAAGCCAATAATATCTGCAGAAGAGAAGAGATCCTATTATGAGTCTCAGGCACAAACCTGTAGATAATTTATGTGTTCTTGAGTGCCTGCAGCATGGATCTTGAAGCTATTTGAGAAAGGTGCAAAATGTGCTCTTTCTCAATTAATCTGTTTTTAGTACCTAAGACAATTAGTTTATCAGAATTCTTCCTTTCTTGTCCTGGAGATTTATCTGTAATTGTTCTATGGTGCATAATTTCTCCTTGTTAGGGGAGGTGGGGAGCAGTATTCCAAAATTACTAGGGATCAGAAAAAAATGTTTGCTCTTTATTGTTCACATGACCTAAAATTCTCATCTTCAAACAGTTTTTCCTGGCAATTTTTGAATAGGCAATCCTCTTAGTTGTTTCTTTTTGAAAGTTTATCCAATACTGAACTATCTTATCAATATGAACACACACATACATATAACACACACAAATATCTCTTGGTGTTCTGCTTCACCTTATCTGTTATAATGTACCTGTTCTAAAATACTTTATTGATTTTTTTATAATAGACTTAGAAATCTATTATTGTTAGAGCCACTTCATTTCCATTTGTTTGTTTTCATTAGTATCTTTGCTATTGTTGACTTTTCATTCCTACCTCTAACATAACCTCTAAGACATGAGCAAGCATTTGTTAAGCACCTTAGATTTTATCTGGTCTAGTTCTCACATTGTCAGATCAGGAAACCAAGGCCCCAATTGATTAAATAGCCCACAAAAGGTAATATAGGTACTAAAAGATAAGAAAAGGCTTCATACAGAAATTATGTGTCAGCTGGATCAAAAACAAACTAGGATTCTAAGAAAGTAGAGCTGGGAGTGGCATGAAAAGGTATAGAGATAGGAAAATGAAGTTCCATGTGGACAAATTATGAAGGACTTTAATTGAAAAATGGGGATCCCCCCAATCTTAGCAGAAATTGTGGCCTACTGGAGTTTATTGAGTTAAAGGGATGATGAGACCAGCAAGCATATGAGGGGACAACTAGATGGCTCATGGAGTAAGAACCAGGCTTAGAGATGAGAGGTTCTGAGTTCAAATATGGTTTCAGCATTTCTTAGCTATGTGACCCTGGACAAGTCACTCAATCCCCATTGCTTAGCCCTTACTGCTCTTCTGCCTTAGAGCCAATACTTAGTATTGATTCTAAGATGGAAGGTAAGGTTTTTTAAAAAAGCCATTTGAGTAGCTTTGTACAGAAAGGTTTGGTGTGAGACATAGGGCAGGAAAAATAATTATGCTACTTCTAGTAATCTAGGTGAGATTATATAGTAATATTCCTTACTAGAGTGGTATATGTGTGAGCATATATAAAGGATCATATGTAAGGGATAGTATGTTGATTTAGAAAGAACAAGGTTTTACAGTTAGGAGGTAGAGAGTCATGAAGAATCAGAAGTTGGAATGAAATTGAAAACCTAGGTGAGTAGAAAGATCATAAGAAGATAGTAGCTTTTGTTAAAAGATAATAAACACTTCTTGAAATTAAGTTCATATGATAATAGGAAATTTTCCATAGGACTGAACCTCAGGTGAGAGACTAGAGATGAATGGATGCATAGATGGATGGATGGATGGGTAGATAATCTGGGAATTAGCTACATTGAGAATAATTGAACCCATGAGAACTGATTAGGTTACCAAGAACAAGTACTAAGAAGATAGACCAAGACAGAAACTTGGTATACCCACAGTTCGGTGGCATGATACGGTTGTTGAACCAACAAAAGAAATTAAGGAGTGGTTAGATAGAGAAAAAGCCCAAGAAAGTGTCATGAATGCCCAAAGAAAGGGAAAGTACCTAATAGAGGAGGGTGGCATAGTGTAAAATGGTGCAGATGGGTCAAGAAAGATATTTGAGAAAAGACTTGTCAGATTTGGCAGGTTGTAGTTAAGTCAGGAACTTACAAGGTGTTAATAGGAACGTGAGAAAAGAATTTGAAGTGACTAGTGTGGATAAGGTAAATTCTGACAGGCAATGTTCTGAGCATGATCCATTTATTTGTAAGTAGCAGTTTCTAATAAGTGGTGTCAGTGACCTCTCAATGACTAAAGACCTTGAGTGAGGTCTGACAGGGTCTTTTATAATAATTAGCAAGATGGCAGAGCAAAATCTCAAGCAACATAGGTGTGTCTTCTGGTTGGTTTTGGATGACAGAATCAGAATTGATATAACATTATTTAGACCTCCCCTTCTGAAACCCCTTCAGCCATTGCCAAGACATGATTTGAATCACCAGACAAAGGTCCTCATGCCATGGATGTAGCCTCTGCAGTGGTGGGATGGGGAATTTACTGCTGTTGTTCAGTTGTGCCCAACTCTGTAACCTCCATGGACCATAGCTATCCCTGTGGTTTTCTTGGTAAGAATTCTGAAGTAGTTTGTCATTTCCTTTATTCAGTGGAACCTTTAGTTAAGCAGAGGTTAAATAACTTACCCATAGTCATATCTAGGAAGTTTCTGAGGCAGGATTTAAACTCCAATCTTTCTGACTGCAGGCCTAGCAGTCTATCCTCCTGGGCCATTTAGCTTCCTCCTAGGCGTATAGGAGTTAGGTGACTTGCCCAAGGCCACACAGCTAGGAAATTTTCTTATTTGATTCTTGGAAGATCAGACCTCCCATAAATCATTTATACTCCTGATTAAAGTTACAAATCAGAGTATGATAAAAGTCATTCACATGTATCCCTCCATAATGTTTAATAAAGCAGTGATAATAGAAACAAAATTATGGACTAATATATCTCCGTTGAAGTGTCAAGTTTCTGGCTGCTTGTTCTAATGCTATAACCTTAATATATGGGAGTTAGGGCTAAAGAAATTTCATCCTAGATATTCTACCTTCATGGGATTGATTTGAGAGGGAGTGGCCCCCAAACCATTAGGCTTAATCTTTCAATAATTCATCTCTTAGTCTTTGAGCTATGACCAAAAAATTGGTGAATTCTGTCAGGGGCAATCTCCTTCAGTAAATAAGCCTTAAAGAGATAGTGGTTCCTGGGGAAGGAATAAGAATGAAGGGTGGACATTCATTCTCTTTCCTAGTAACCCATTTGCAATATCCATTTCATTATCACATCATGTCTCAGGGCCCTGGTTTCCCATGCATTTGTCCAATTACTGAAAACATCTCTTCTTAGGTATTCTGGAATGGGCTTGTTCTCAGAATAGCTCTGAAGGGAAGGATTTCTCATAAAAGGTCTGCTCCTTTAGTTTAGGTTATTTATAAAGATTTTTCGATGTTTCTACCAGACTTGTTGCAGTTTAGCAAATCAAGCCTCTTAAATTTTGCTTTCCAATACCTAGTGGTGAACACAAGCTCAAACCTTTGGTCCTACTCCTATTAACAACAAAGCTATAAGAACAACATCAAGTTAAGAACCCATAGTTCTCTGAAACTTTGTAGATTTTAAGTTTTTATATACTCCTTTGTTGTGTCTTATCTTTATCTAAACCTTGTACCTAATATAGACACTGTCAACAACAGGCTGAAGGAAGAATTTTTAAAAGAATCTGTGAGGATGTAACTTGTAAATGAGTCCTTCTGTATCAAAATTTTCTTAAGAACTCAATTTAGATAAATTGAGTCAAATTCTCCAAGCCAGGTAATTATTTATGTTTCTTGGAAGAGGGCCAAATCCTCCAACAAAAACCAGACTCCTGGTTGATATCAGAAGACTCAGCATACTGGAAGAGACCTTCTTTTATAACTTTAAAAGAACAGCCAAGTTTTCCAGACAGTCACAAAAATAGTATTAAGAATAGTCATAACTTTCAAAGGATAAAGACACCCAGCAACACTGTTTATTGGTTAGTTCAACTAAGGCACAACCCTTATTTGTGGTTAGGTCAACCAGGAAGCACCCCTTATTCAGTGAAAGAACTCTTCTGATCATGACCTAAGGAGTCACTTGATGGTTATCTAGGGGAGAAGGATGTTCTCTGGGCCTACTCTGGATAAAGATGGGTGGTAGTGAAAAATACCATATCTGGTTATAAAACTCAGGTCAAAGCCAATGACACATACCCGATCATAAGTTAGGGTGCATTATATATCAATTCAGAAGGGTGGGGCTGACTCTAAGGCCTAAGCTAAAGCAGTTTTAAAACTTTACTAAAATAGTAAGAAAAACCTTCTAAAATCATGGCTTATACTAATTTAGAATTACAATGATGGTTATCATAAAACTACTGCTAACATTAATATATAATCATGTATAAGAGGGTAGGGGTATTTTCTCACTCACACTTACATTAAAAATGTAAAATTTAACAAAGTAGACATGTAAGCCATTAAAAATACTTTTCAAAATTGACATTGACTCCATTATCATTTAACTTTTTATGTCTGACATTAATTTATTTCATTCTTTATTTTAGATTTAAGTTTCATAAAGAGAGAAATTTCAGTTTCACTATTTATAATTGTCCTGTGATGCAAATTAGCAAATTATGTTGATATATTTATGAAGCTCAAATAATGACTGAGAAAAAAATTATGCATTTTAAAGTACCACAAAAGACAGAACTCTGAAAAATCTTTTAAATTGAGTGTTTAAAAAAAGACCTAGGAAATGCCAGGATTGTGTGAAGGGTGAACAATACAATTTATATAAGTCTCAAACCCAGTTTTTAGAACTTATTAATAGAACATACTTAAATCCTGGCTGAATCTGTGGACAGTTTTGCCATTTTGATCTAGCATTGGCTTTTTTTATTGGAAGATTAGGTGTATTATATTCTGAGAAGCAAGGTATTATTATCCCTTGTTGGATTAGGGAATTCAATGATTAGTCTGATACCCTCTATTTCTTCTTTACTTAAGGGATATTGAGGTACACAAGGAACTGGTCCTTCCTTAGTCCTCACTCTTAACAGGAGTAGCTGATTTCAATAGACCTACATCTGTGGAAGACTTTGACCATAAATCTTGAGGGGTATCCTTAGGAATAGGATAGATGGAATCCAACTCATCCTCTTTACTGACTGAATCTAAGAACAGCAGTGGAAAAGCTTTCAGAGATTCTTCTGGTAGATGTAATGATATATACCCAGTATCAGTACATTGGATTGTTGCTCATAATTTACACAATAAATCCCTACCAAGAAGATTCATGGGGCAGTCTGGCATACAAAGAAATGCATACTCCACAGATAAAGGACCTAAAGTGATCATTTTAGGTTGTAATTTTGCTATTCTCTCTGGTTTTCCAGTCACTCTTTTGCTTCCATGGTACCAACAGCTCTACAATCTTTAGGAATACTTTGAAAAACTGATTTGCTGGCTCCAATATCAACCAAAAGATCATATATCTGATCACCTGTTGTAACAGATACATATGGCTCTGTGCTGTTTGGAGATTGAAATGTTTCTAATATTGGCACTAGCACAGTAACATCAGTACAAAGCTCAGTCATTTCCTATCCATCCAAGTTTACATCTGCTTAAACTACATGATATTCCCAGGATTTTGCATCATCAGCTTTTACACTACTCTCATTGGTCCATATATTCTCCATGTATCATTGGTCTCATTTACAATTTCATTATTATTCTTCAGTTTATATTCTTCATTAATTTCCCTTATTTTAAATTCACTAGGATTTTCTACTAAATTTATATTATAATTTTATTTTCCCTTATGATTATTTACACTAATCATATTATTCTTTGATTCATTTAATTCATTTATATCTCCATCAACCTTATTATCATTTCATTCATTTTCATTTATACTCAACTCATTGTCCCTTAATTAAATTACAGATGTATTCTTGGTAAACAACCTTATTATCATTACATTCATTTTCATTTATTTATACTCAGCTCATTATCCCTTAATTCAATTACAGATGCATTCTTGGTAAACCTTCATAACAAACACGCACCCTTGCTGTGGTCTCCCTTGACAACCTGGCTATACTTTGGCCTAGCTCCAGACTTTACCCACTCCTGCATAGTAGTCAGATCTGGGGCTTGGGCTCCTTGGCAACAGGCATTTTGGCACTGATTTACATTTCTCATTTGATAATTATTATTATTATTCCACTGGTTATCATTATTCCAATTATTATTACTATATTGTCTATTAAATCTTCCATTTTTGTTTATCTGTCTATTGAATTGGCCTCTATACCTACATTCTGACAAAGTGGCCAACTCAATTACAAAGGAAACAATGTTTGGGAACTGATCTGCTGTCCTTAGGCCTATAGTTCTTCTTAGACTGCATGGATCTCAAAGCAGCCACTGCCTTGACCTCTTTTATCTCACTGTCTTTAGCTTTTAATTCTGCTTCCTTAAGCTTTCTTTTTAGGTCTTCCACTATAGTATCTTTCTCCTCATATCTATCCTCAGTGTCAGTGGTCAAGTATGTTGCCTTACGTCTTAGGTCTTCCAGTTCCATCTCTTCCCAGTCAGGGTAGTTATTTGTAAAAAACAACTTAATTTTGGGGATTGCATTATTAACAAAGATCCTCTTTATATGAGCTATTGTCCCTTCCTCGAGTACATCCATGTTTAGGAATGTCTTGGCTTCTTCCATGATTCTGTCTAAAAAAGGCCGTAGGTGTTTCTGTGACCTTTTGTTTTATGTATTCAAATTTTGACCAGGCATTTGGTCTCTTAGTGTGTCTCCCCATGACTTCAATAATTAATTGCCTACACTCCTTCATTCTATCATATTGTACTTTGCTATTCATATCCTCAGGGTAATGCTCTGGCCATGATGGTAAAATGGGGTCCTTCCTAGTGTCATCAAGAAATCTGTTTCTCTCTCTCTTTGTCAATAGCTCCTTCATTAATAATGCAAAGTCATTGTAATCTGGGTCAAATAAATCTATTGTCCTCTTCATCTCTTTTATTACACAGTTGGGCTCTTCTAGAAAGCTAGGGGTTCTTCTTTTTATGGACTCCAAGTCCTCTAGGGTAAATTTTTTGTATGTCTTGACCTGAAATATCTCATTCCTAGAGACTACAGGAAGATCCCTTAGTGGACATAGGGTAGCCATCTCTGCAGCCTCTTCCTGTTGTAACCTGTTGAGATTTTCTTTTCCCCAGTGTTTACATTATTCCCACACCCATATTCCGTGTTTAAAACTTTGTGTTCTCTTATATATAATTCCATCTGATCAAGTTGGTATTTCATTTGTATCACCATCAGTTTAAGTTCTGAATCCTTAGTTACTCAGATCACAATTGCCTTTAACTATTTGCCGTTGAAAAAGAAAGCCACTCTACACTTGTACAAGACATACGGAAAGATACAACATATGGGGATATATGACAAGACAGTTTTCATCTTAATTTCCATAACTGGTTTCAGCCATTGATATTCCAAACCTAATGATGAACATACATTAGGGAACAGTACAAACAAAATGTAAGGGATATGCAGAATGCACTACCACAATATCATTAAAACATCCATTACTACATATCCAGACACTTTCTAACAGGAAAAATTTGAGAAGAAAAAAAATTTTTTCCCAAGATGGCTGTTTAGAGCAGGTGGCAATAGCTCTTTAATATTTAAATACCCCTAGTAGCTCAGCAGGAGTCTGAGCATTCAGCTAGCCCCCACCCTTGGGCTATATAACTTCTTAGAGTGAAAATGGAATGTTCCACTCTTAACTGCCTTTTCTCTCTGCACCCCTTTTATAAGTCAATATTATACAATTATACAATAAGAAAACCATAAAATTTAGGTTTTACAATCTAGCTGACTCAGCCAAGTGAAATAACCATATTAAGTTAGGGGGGTTTAGGATGGAAAACATAGGGATTAACATATAAATATTTTGTTTTTATTTTTCAGAGATGGAGAGGGTAGGAATGAGGGAAAGGGATTTCTGACAGCTTAGCCCCTATTTTAAGCCACTATCTAATAATCCTATCTTAGCTACAATAAACTTCTAAGGGCCAGTCCAACAGAAAGTTCGGAGATCTTACACTGAGGATTTCTAGATGGTCCAGAGAATGGCTGGAGCTCTCATTATTGTCCCTTAGTCCACCTAAGGATATTGAAAAACTCGTATCCGCTCCTGCTTCAGAGGGCTGCTTGTAGGATGATCCAAAGATGTCCCAGGAGCACAGATCAGCCCCCTCCAGCAGCCAAACCCCAAGAGAGTGACCAGTAAACTGTCTCTCCTACCATTTGGAATCTTTATCCTGCCAGCTTTGAAGATTCTCTGCCTGTCAATCATACTTATGCACTAAGCATTACATTGCAACAATATCCTATTAGAATAATTTATATTTGATATAATTGTCTGATCTTGTTGCTTTTTTCAAAATTTTCCCTTCTAGCTAATCAGCCAGTTACCCCCTTAGGAGTATGAGATACTGTAGAGATCTAATCCTAAACATGAACACATTTCTGTCAGCATTCTTTGTAAGTAAAAGATGCTCATTTAACTTCAAATTGTGATAGACAACAAAAGACTTGGAATGGGACGTGTAAATATACCAAGTATTTAATCTCAAATTTTATACAGAGAACAATGTATATGAATTATCTACATGTAAACTGTCTACACTTCAGGACATGCTTAATATACAGATGTTAATCCCAAATCAAACAATAAACCTAAGTAAAATTGGATTTCCCTTTGAGGTAACACAAGATAGTCCACAATTTTACTTTCCTCTAAGGTAATCAATTGTACTAAAAAATCTTTTCCTTATAACCAAACAGAAGATATTTGTGATTTTAACCATACTAATTAATATCTTTGTCTCACAAACTTCTTCATCTCTGTCTAATTATGCCTATATCATTCTGAGACATTTCAAGGACTTAATTTTATACATGAATATGTAATTATCAGGAGGTAGATGATAAGCATAATAACTCATTTATTTAAGTTACATAGGATATGGAGTTAACTACAAATTCCTAGTAAAAACAATGGAATCTTTCAAAATTGAATCCTATTATATTAATTCAGAAGTGCTCGGAAATCACAACAAAAAGATTCATCAAATTTTTAAAAAATACAACTTTATCTGCCTTGGTTAGAGAGATTTGCTATGAAAGGAAGAAGCAGGGACATGATTAAAATAGCATCAAAACTAGTCTTCCAAACCTAAGTCTAAGGGCACAGAATTACTCAATCTAGGTATAAGAAGATACAACATTTTTAGTTCTATTTGATTTTTACTAAGTGTCATGTTTACTATTTGAAACAGCCAATCATACAGCAAAGTTCTGCCCCGTTCATTGGGCATAATAACCAGGCCCATGGGAAACATTCTTCTCCAAAAGGAAATAACACAATGGGGAAATTGAGTCAAGAGGATCCTACTATTCCTATAATTAGTCCTACTTATTGACTCAAGAGGATCCTACCACAACATTCCAAGGCATAGCCATGTAGTAGTTCTCAGTCTGGACTCCCTTGAGCAGCTAGAGGCATTTTGCTCAAATAGTGGATTACTGACTTAATGATCATTCAGACAATTGTACCTGCCCAAAACTTGGAACAAATTAGATTACATTCCCAGAAGATTTTACCTCAAATAGCTACTTTTCACTAATCATAGTTTAGGGCCAGATAATTATAATTACTCTCATATTGTTGCAGGAAATTAGGTAGCAATAAAAAAAAAACTAGAAGACATACAAAACTAGAAGACATACTAGAAGACACTTCAATGACCTTTTCATCTTCCTCCTCTTAAACTCATCTGGGTGTCAAAATCAGTCATTAGAAATTAAAAAAATATTTATATCCTGTAATTCCACCTAGATAATAAATATATATGATGGTTCACTCAAAAATAAGAACCCTGAAAAATACTAATTATTGCAAATATCCAGACTACTGTATATTTATCTCTTAAGGTATTGTTTATTAACTCCTTAAGTAAAATTAAGTCTCCAGTACTGAAGTCTATTAAGATTAAGTTGGTTCATAATGGAACTTCAATATTTACTATTTTAGGTATAAATTCATAATTATAAATCCTCATATAAATTGCTGATAATATAATAAACCAACTTGCAAAAGGACTGTTTATAATACAGAAGGGGGTCTAATTTTTTTTAGTGAACTAATTCACAAATTCTTTCATAGAGCTGATAAGTCTTTATAACCTTGATTTAGATAGCTCCAAGAAACCTGGGAAGTTTACAAATCAGGAGATTTTTACAAGGTCTCGCTTTTCCTTTTCCACAAAATAAATAATTATTCTTCCCTTTTAAAATATGTCCAATTAAATGCTTCACAGGTTTTAAAATTTTGACAATAACCATTAATAGCTGCACTAATAATTTCATAGTATCTAAATGAAAATTAAGTTTTCCAGTGGAAAACATTATCCTTTTAATAGCATTTGTCATATAATTTCCCAGAATTTACAATATAAGAAAATTTAGAAACACAATAACAACATTCACAACATCATAAATTTAAAGCATGAAACAAAACTTATTACTAGTTAAGTGATATCAAATCAAATGCATTTCCAAATTATTTTTCTTAGAAAACTTCATCCAATCACCTTTGTACTAATCATGCTTAACCCAGTATAGCATTTAATTAAAGAGATAATAATAATTAAGATAAACACACTTCTCTGACTGAGCAAAATCAGTTTTTTAACAGTGACGTGTAACAGTTAACAAAGCAGGTCAGGCCAGCAACCTTCACTGAGTAGGGGGGGAACACCAAAAGCTTTTCCTCAAAGGACAAATGTTCAAAGGTTATGGAAAAATATCTTTAGGAATTATAGACTTAAGAACTATATGAAAGATTTTTCTAAAAAAGATTTTTACTAAGATGAAAAATGCAAATCAAAAGTACTGACACTTAAAAAATTGAGAGAGTAGAAACCATAGCCTAAAGGGAAATTGAGCAAGCCATAATAGACCATCCAAAAATTAAAATCCAATAAATGCTCTGGTTCTGATCATTTTAGAAGTGAATGCTCTAGGGGTCAGCTAGATGGCTTAGTGGATTTAAAACCAGGTTTAGAGATAGGAGGTCCTGAGTTCAAATGTGGCCTCCTATACTTCCTACCTTTATGACCATAGGCAACTTTCCTAACCTCCACTGTCTAGCCTTTACCTCTCTTCTGCCTTGGAACCAATACACAGTATTGATTCTAAGATGTAAAGTAAGGGTTTAAAAAAAAATGAATGCTCTTAAGTTTGCAGTAGTACAGAAAGGGACTCTACTAAATTTCTTTTACCAAATGCATATGATCCTCATAACAATTCCAAGAAGAAAATAAGTATAAAAAGAAAACTAAAGATAAATAACGATGCTAAAATGTTACATGAAATTTCATCAAAAAACCTAAATAGTCCAAATTCAGATTGAGACACCATTCTTCACTTTATTTCCTCCATAATTTTTTCTCTAGTGTAAGCAATGTCTTATTTTACAACATGATAAAAGGAAAATATGTATTATATGATGATATATATATGTGTGTGTGTGTGTATATATATATATATATATATATACACATCCTGTATTATATTGCCTTGCTTGTTAGGGAGGGGGAAAGGATAGGAGGAAGAGGAAAAAAAAAAGTCATTTAAAAAAGATTTTATATATAAATCACAATTTTCTATAGAATTTTACCAGAATTTTAAGGTTTCTTAGAATAGAAAACATGTAGGCATCTTATAAAATTTTCTATATAAAGATGTTACACATTAAAAAAAACCTATAGCAATGTTGGTAATTTTCTTGATGGCAAAGTCAGAAAGCAATTTACCATATTTTCCTTTGATATTTAGCAGAACATGTTTTTCATTTATTTTTTTCCTTCAGATTGGGATACTGGGCCTGGAACTAATCAGTTAACTGAGAAAAGACTCAAAAGGGAAAATTCCTATGTCTTTAAATTGGGAGATGCATTGGAATACTATGTCAATTTGCAGAGGCAGGAGCAGAACCATGAGGAGAAGCATTCTAGGCAAGTAAAAATTAATCCAAAAGAAAAATCCTAACAAATTACAGAATTTTCAGTTTTTTAAATAAAGTCTACTTTTCTTATCTGGTCTATATAAGAAACTATAAATGTGATCTATAATTGTAGAATTTGAGACATTATTCATACTAAAGCAGAATTTAGTAGGCTATTATCAAAGTATCAATTTTCTAAATATAATGAATGTGAATTTTCTTTCCTTTTGTAATTCATATATTTTTAATAGCTTTGATAACTGATAAATGTAATACATGTAAGTAAACCTGTAGTCCCAATTCATCCATTATTTCTCATCATAGAATTCCTATTGGAGAAAATCTTCATAAAAATCATGAATATACCAAGGCCTTCTGGAACACACACATGGCCAATCATCAAACAGTTCATAATAGAGAGAAGCCTTATGAATGTAACTATTGTGGAAAAGCCTTCCGCTCAAGTTCATACCTTATTCAACATCAGAGAACTCATACTGGGGAGAAACCTTATGAATGCAATGATTGTGGAAAAACCTTCCGCTGGAGCTCACAATTTACTCAACATCAAAGACTGCATAGTGGAGTGAAACTTTATAAATGTAATGATTGTGGGAAAGTATTCCCGAATAGAACATACCTTACTGAACATCAGAGAATTCATACTGGAGAGAAACCTTTTGAATGTAATGATTGTGGGAGGACCTTCCGCTGGAGCTCACAGTTTACTCAGCATCAAAGACTGCATACTGGAGTGAAACTTTTTAAATGTAATGATTGTGGAAAGGTATTCCCCAATAAGACATACCTTAGTGAACATCAGAGAATTCATACTGGAGAGAAACCTTATGAATGTAATGATTGTGGAAAGACTTTTCGATGGAGTTCACAATTAACTCTTCATCAGAGAACTCATACTGGAGAGAAACCTTATAAATGTAATAATTGTGAGAGGGCCTTCCGTAGCAAATTGCATCTTACTCGACATCAGAGACTTCATACTGGAGAGAAACCTTATGAGTGCCATGAATGTGGCGAGGCCTTCCGCTGGAGCTCACAGTTGACTGTACATCGGAAAATTCATACTGGAGATGCTCCTTACAAATGTGATGATTGTGGAAAGGTCTTCTGTTGGAGCTCACAATTTATTGAACACCAAAGAATTCATACTGGAGAAAAACCCTATAAGTGTAATGATTGTGGAAAGGCCTTTGGCTGGCTCTCACAGTTTACTCGACATCTAAGAATACATACAGGAGAAAAAACCTATAAATGTTATGAATGTGGAAAGACCTTCCTTGACAGTACATATCTTACTGAACATCAGAGAATTCATACTGGAGAGAAACCTTATGAATGTAATGATTGTGGAAAAGTCTTCCATTGGAGTTCATATCTTACTCAACACCAAAAGACTCATACTGGAGAGAAGCCTTATAAATGTAATGAATGTGGAAAGAACTTCTGCTGGAGATCACAGTTTACTCAACATCAGAGACAACATACTGGACTGAAACTATATAAGTGTAATGATTGTGGGAAATCATTCCTTAACAAGACTTATCTTACTCAACATAGGAGGACTCATACCAGAGAGAAGCCCTATAAGTGTAATGAATGTGGAAAGAACTTTCGCTGGAGCTCACAGTTTACTCAACATCAGAGACTGCATACTGGAGTGAAACTCTATCCATGTAATGATTGTGGAAAGTCATTCCTTAGTAACACATACCTTACTCAACATAAGAGGACTCATACAAGAGAGAAGCCTTATAAGTGTAATGATTGTGGGAGGACCTTCCGCTGGAGCTCACAGTTTACTCAGCATCAAAGACTACATACTGGAGTGAAACTTTTTAAATGTAATGATTGTGGGAAGGTATTTCCCAATAAGACATACCTTAGTGAACATCAGAGAATTCATACTGGAGAGAAGCCTTTTGAATGTACTGATTGTGGGAGAGCCTTCCGATGGAGTTCACAGTTAACAATACATCAGAGAACTCATACTGGAGAGAAGCCTTATAAATGTAACAGTTGTGAGAAAGCTTTCCGTTGCAAACTAAACCTTAATCGACATCAGAGAATTCATACTGCAAAAAAATAAGTGTGATTGTCAGTGTTCTTTAGCTAGCTTTCTTGACTTACATGACATCTGCAAACTCATTAAGGAAAGAAAGCCTATATTATTATGAACGCAGAAAGACTTTACTCAACAACACATTCATTACTGAAATATCAGAAAATTCATACTAGAGAGGAACCTTTTGAATGTGAGGATTGTAAAAAAGCCTTTCATACCAACCCACATCTTACTGGATGTAAGAGACTTCAAACTGGAAAAGAAACTTTATGAAATGTGGGAACATCTTCCATTAGAACTCACAATTTACACATTATCAGATAATACAAACTCTTAAGAAAATAATTGTGAGAATTTTTTCTCAAGTGACAGTTTTACTGAATATAAGAGAATATATACTTCAGATTAATGTTATGGATGTGGAAAGGCCTTTCATCAATAGTGAACTCTTTTATTCAACATCAGTTAACTCCTACTGGAAAGAAACTCTTTATATATCATGAGAGTGGAAAGGCCTTTAAGAGCAGAGCTCTAACTCAACATCAGATTGCTCATATTGGAAAAAACTTATGAAAATAGAAACTTGTGAATAATTGAGAAGGCTTTCAACTAGTTGAGCTGAGTCAGAAAGGAAATCAGGAATTAAATGAGCTTTGAGATTGGAGTGCAATTCAGATATGAGGTTCAGAGAATTCAAAGACAAAAAGTGATAATCTGGATCAGCATTTTATCAAAATTCTCCTGCTACTCCCTCCCTCCCCTCCTTTGCCATGTAGGTTAGGATACTTCCTGCCCTAAAAGGAAAGGAACCTAGCCTCAAGACTTAATTGGCAAGGTAGGCCAAGGTTCAAGCTCTCTGGCTATTGATGCAGCCTCCCCAATCTGTGTTAAGATGACTTCCTAGTCATCTAAGGGCATAAATAGACTGTATTCACTTCTTTAGGATTTAACACATTATCTTATGCTAACCAGACTTGTTTCCATATGTAGATGAAAGGTGGCCTATCTACCTAAGCTAAGTGTTGCACCTTTATTGAGTATTTTTTTTTACACTATGGCTAAGTAATTTTTTTAACTGTTGAATGAGTATGAGCATATCATTCCATTCTGATATTTGACTTAAACTAGTAGACCAGTGTGAATCAGACTTTGTCTTAACTCCCGATATATCTGGATCAAAGTACATGGAGAAGAATAACATGTTAGTACAACAGAGAAATAAAAGGACCTAGAGAGCTTTTAATGACAGAGAGGGTTATATTCCATAGGCACTGAAGAGCCACTGAAATTTATTGTTTACGAGGAGTAATATGATCAAACTATGGGGTAAGAAGATCACTAGGTTTGTCGAGCACGGATTTGAGTGTGGAGAAGCTTTAAGGCAAGGAAACCAAATAAGAGGCTTTTTATACCTGATGAGGTTTTGATGAGGACCTGAATTAAGGTAGTGGTTATATGTGAAGAAAATGGAAAATATGTGTGTTATTGTAGAGATAATTGATAAGAGTTGACAACTGAGTGGAATTTGAGAATAAGAGTAAGGATTGCACAGGGGCTGGGGAACTGAGTGACTGGAAGGAATAATTCTTGTACAATAATATGAACACTAAAATAAGCAATATGTTCAGGAAGGTGAAAAATAATGAATTCTATCATCTACTTGAGAAACCTGTGGGAAAATTCAGTTAAAATGTCTCTTAGATAATGGATGATGTATGGTATAGAACTGAAGCTCAAGAGAGAGTCCAAAGTTGGATATATGACTGGAAGTTTTCTATGTAGAGGTGATAATTAGACCCCTAGAATGTGCTGAGGTTACTAAAGAAGATAAGATAAAGAAAAGAGGGTCCAATAATATAGAACCCACTGTTAGTGGGCATGCCACAGATGAAGACTGAGCAGAGGAGAACAAAGAGTGGTCAACCAAGAAAACCAGGAGATAATATTACGAAAACCCAGGAAGGACAGTGTAGTAAATAAATAGTGTCAAGTGCTACAGAGAGGTCAAGAACCCAAATTCAGGTATGAATTAGATTAGATGACAGTTGAGCTCTCTTTGAACTCTGGAATCCTATAATTAATTAACTGAGTACTTTGACCCTGTGTGCCCTGATTTTTTTTTTACCATTTTAAATTATAGTTATCTATCATCAATAATCAAACTACAAAATAAATAAAAATTTTACATAAATCATTAACTTTGTTTAAAGTAACACTACATACATTCACAACATAAAGCAATTTTTTTCTTTTGGTTTTTATTCTGAATCTTTTTTTAGGACTCTGAAGCTGTTCTGCTTTTCATCCTAGTTCTAGACCTCACTGATTGTCTATTTGCAGTGTCAGTCCAAATATATAGAGTATTCCAGAAATCTTAATACAGTTTTAAATTTAAACAAACTTAGAATTTCAATAAGACTTTTGGGATACCCCTGCTCCTACATGCATTGATGGATTAGCACTATGGATTTCTATCTAATTTTTAAATCATAGTCCAGACAATAGATACTTTTATCTACTTTGGTTTTCTGTGTGGATAATTAGGCCAAAATTTCAAGTGATTAGGTATCTTATATAGGAGGCTCTTCAGTGCTCTGAGATTTGAAAATAGCAGTATAAAGATGGCATTCACAAGAGCATTTAAAGAGACTCACCACTTATTGGGAATGATAAATATTATATAAACACACTGATATGTTATACTATATTTCAGGTCAAAAGAGGGTTGTACTCAATCTATATACCACATTTTGTATCACTTGATATTCGACCTTTTCATACTTATTTTTGTTTTGTAATTTCTAATATAGATGGCTTGATTGTTTTGCATTAATATTATCATACTTTATTCAGCCATCTTATCATATGTTTATGTGTTTGAGTGTGTGTGTGTTTGGCATTTTTGCACTTATATATAAAGAGGCTTTGGATATTTTGGAATAGAGGCCCTATTTTCATTTTTATTATAGATTTAGTATTCCTTTTATGGAATTTCTAGGGTGAAATGTCTGGTCAATATTTTTATTCATTGAATAGTGATATATTATTAAATATTTGTAAGTTTACCATTTCATTAATTATTTAATGAAAGTCCTCTTTTCCCCATAATCTCTACATTATTGGGACTTTGTTCAAAGTTTGAAGGTATTATGTTCATTATTTAAATTAAATTTGCAATATGATGTGTCCAGTGTCTGAAAGGGAAAAAAAAGTCTTTCAATTGGGAATGACTGAACACATTGTATTAGAAGAATTGATGGAAATTACTGTATTATGAGAAATAACAGAGATGGTTTCAGAAAAATTGGAAAGATTTGCATGAATTTATGTGAGCAACAACATTGTAAAGATTTAATTCTAAACAATGCGTTGATCAACAAAAATTAAGAGTGGACTGATGAAGAAGAATACTATCAACTTCCTAACAAAGAAGTGATGAACTCAAGTTGTAGAATACATTGGATTTGAGATACTCTTTTATATACATCCAGCATGGGAATTCATTTTATTTAATTGCATATATATTAGGAAAAGATGAGACAACATCCTCTCCTGTTTGACTATATTACTTACATTTTAAAAGTAGGACAAGAGGTATTTAATTGTTTTTCTTTCCCTATTTTCTTTTGAAAGTATTATAACAGAGACATGGAGCAGAGATATAGAATGAATTAGGGCCAAGTTTCTCATCCTCCGTGCTCCCCAAACTCCCTCCAAACAGATCTAGAAAACATAAGCTTGACTCCTGAGAGGAAGCCCTAGAAAAAAGTCTCACCATGAGTCATTTTTCTAGCTTCTGTCTGCATAGGGATATATATCTCTGGACACTGGGAACATGCAGTCTGATCACAAGCATGCTATGTGCAGAAGCACTCCAGTGTGCAGAAAGGCTATGTCCAAGTTAAGACTTGGCCTCCAGCCCATACCAAGGCATCTCAGCTTTGTGCAGGCTTTAGGAATAGGTGCCATCTAGCAGTTTTGTTTCCTACCAAGTTACAGATTGAAGGCATACTAAAGAGGGAACTTTTGACCAAGGACATTAGAACAAGTACTGGGCTCTCTACTGAGAGCATTAAGTTCAGAAACAAAGCAGGAGCCAAATCTCAAGAGTAGAGTAGAGATTCAGTTACAGTCATAAACCCAATCTGACTCCTGTAGAGGATAACCATGACATGAATCCCAGATCTCACTCTAAACCAAGAAATCTTAACCAGCCTGCTGATAGTGACTATGTCAAGTATTATATCTTGTTTAGACCAAGGGGGTAACAATCATACATTGCCCTAGATCAGACTACTTTGGGAGCACTGGACACTTGTGAGTTACCAGCCTCAGCTTCCCTAGAATAGGACACTACTCAGTACCCCCAAGAAAGTAGCAGCCTTCCCTCCAGAAGTGCTGCAGAGCCTAGACAAGAGTGACTCTAAAATATCTACAAGCAGCCTCGGGGAACACAGCCCATCCACAAATAGATTTCCTGCAAAGAGATGAAAGAAGAGTTTTAAAATGTTTTTAGAAATGAGAGTACTTGAACAAATTTGGAGGAGAGCTATGGAAGAAAAAAACTATAAGGGGAATAATTGACATGGTTAAGAGTTATAAAACCTTCCTAAAAATCAAAATAGACTATATAGAAGCTAGCAATTCCATGAGACAACCAGAAGTAATCAGAAGTCAAAAGTCTGATAATATAAGAAGAAAAGTAAGGTATTTCATAGTTAAAACAACTGATCTGGATAATGGATTAAGGAGAGAAAAATTTAGAACCATTGACCAAAAAAGGAGGCTAGTTTTTAAACTGTTTACAACTCAACTCTTAGAAGCCTCAAAATAAAACTAGTCAAAATCCAGAAAAAAATAATTCAAGTAAAGGATTCTAGTACAGTGAGAAGGACCACAGCCAATTTAGCCACCATCACTATAAAGGATGGGTAAACTTAGAATACAATATTTCAGAAGGCAAACAAAATAAACTTCTAGCCAAGAATAACTTGTCTAGCAAAATAGCATCCATAGTGAGGGGAAATGGACCATAATGAAATAGAGGACTTCCAAACATTTCTGATGAAAAGACCAGCACTTTATAGAAATTTTGAAGTTCCAACAGAAGTATGAAGAGAAACAAAAAGGTAAACATGGATGAATAATCATAAGGGACTAAGTAAAAATTAACTGCTTACATTAAAATATGGAGAAATGTTGCATGTGCCCCCTCAATGCTATCATCATTAGCAGTCATAAAGAAAGTCTAATTAGAGAGAAAGCCTGGATGTGTGATTCTTTCTTGATCTTAAGAAAACAATGTAAAGGATGGAATAAGAAATACACTGGGGAGAGAAAGGAATGACGTGGAAAAGAATCTCACATAATCTGGTTGCATAGAAATATTGAATCTCACTCTTATCTGACCTGGTCAAGAGGAAAGAATACACATAAAATTAAATGGCAAAATTCATTTAATAAGAATAGAGACAGGAAAGAGTAAAAGAGAGAAATAGGTGGATTAAGAAAAAGTAATCCTAAACAAAGGATGTACAAAAATATTTCTAGTTCTTTTGATTTGGCAAACAATAGGAATTTGAAGGAATATTTATAAATTGGTGAATGGATGAACAGGTTTTGATATATTAATATAATTCTATTGTAGTATAAGAATTGAAATAGATCATTTCAGAGAAACCTGGAAAGATTTAAATGAACTGATGTAGTGAAGTAAACAGAGCCAGGTGAATATATAATAACAACAGTATGGTAAAGACAAACAACTTTGAAAGAATTAGAATCTCTTAACATAATGATAACCACAACTCCAAAGGACTAATGATGAAACATGTTTCCCACCTCCTGATAGGTTTATTCAGTATAGGACAAGATGTTTTGTTGGACATAGCCAATGCAGAAATGTTTTCCTTGAATATACATGTTTGTAAAAAAGATTTTGGGTTTACAAGGGAGAGGATGAATATTTGCTGATTGGGAAAAAAATTTTTTTTAAAGTGTAACAAGCATAAACTCAATAAACAAAAATACAGACTCTTCATTTGTGTTTATGAGTGTAAGATGTGTGGGGTACCTCTGACTCTTATACAGGCTGCTGGTGGAGGTGTCACACCCTGATATTCCTTTGATGTAAGGAGTTACCCAATCCATTTAAAGTTAGAAAAGAACAATAAGAAAAGCACTATAACCTTAAAAGTTGCTCATAATGTTAGTTAAGTAGATAGTTGAGGGCATTTATTGGGCTCAATATCTTCCTTTGGTATCATTGTTTAAAAAAATTTTTTTGTTGCCATTTTAGGTTCACTTTCAAAATGAAATAGTAAATATTTGAATATTTTTAAGCCATATGACCATAATTTAGGCTAACTATAAAGCTATCACTTTTGGTTTCAAAGCCTTGCAATATATCCACAAAGTCAGAGCCAACCATTGTTTGTACAAAATGGATCATCTTTAAATCTCCATCTCCAACTGTCTTTGATTTGTTCTGTCATTGTTCAGTACCCCATAAACAGAAAAAGTAGACATGAGTTAATATGTGATCTATTGACACTGAATTCCTTGCCCTTTTTACTGGTTGAGATGCTTATTTCCATCTCCCAGCTTTCTTCAAATCTCAGCTAAAATCCTTTATGCATAAATCTTTTCCTAGTCCCCCTTAATGTTATTGCCTTCCCTCTAAGATTATCTCTTAATTTATCCTGCTTTGAATATAATTGTTTTTACATGTCTCCCTTATTAGATTGAATTTTTTGAGAGCAGGAACTAGTTTTGCCCCGCCTTTTATCCCCAATACTTATCATAGTACCTGGCATGTAGTAGGCTTTTAATAAATGCTTGTTAACTTTATAGGACATAATTTTGATGTTTTCATTCCCTTTATTTTGAAAGATAATTGTTTTACTAAGGATTGTGTTTTGGAGTGTAAGGTATTTTATTCGGCAATACTTGTCCTTTTATGCTCATTGGAAGTAGACTGATTTCAGCATGTGTCATTTGCCTCCCAGGTGTAGTATTAGAATTGCTACTCAGTATGGTTTCTACATAAGACAGCAGCAGCTGGTGTTCTTGACTGTCATGGCCAGCCTCTTGACATCATCCTAATATATGGGAGACAAACTGGTGTGGGTTTGCCTTATAGCCCTGTGGAAGTTAAATTTTTGGTGAAGGATTCAAGGTGTAAGGAATATTATATGAAATTTCTTAATTGTATCAAAAACTTATGGTTGCTTTAATCCTATCAATGTATCTTCCTTTCAACTTCATTTAACCAAAAGAAATTCACATGGTTTATTAGATTTTGTTTGCTGAGTTAAATCAAAAAGTGAAAAAATATAGCCAAGAACATCTCTTTTCTAAACTCCCAGGCTCTTAAAGAAGCATTTCCCAGCTATTCTTTCCCTTATTGTCCCTCATATAAAAGTATAAACATTTTAGTCAGCATCAACTCTTGCTTCTGGTGCTTAAGTAAGCAGGGCAATGGATGGAAGCTTAAGAGCTGCCACACTGGGACAGCTGGTTCTTGTGTCCCCACGCCCTGAGACTTACTTGGTACAATGCTTACACTGCCTCTGCTTTCTCTCAGTGGGTAAAACTAATTTTCCATTGTCTATGCAGCTGAGGCCCAATTGATAGTCAGAAAGTTAACTGAAAACTATGTAGGCTTCTGGTGGGGGTGGTCTCTAGTACTATGCTACAGTCTGTCATTGCTATTTCTGTCTCTAGGACAGCACTGGCAAAGATGTAGCATGTATGCAGAGCTGGCACTAAGGGAGCTGCTTTGTTTCCCCTCTTCCCATTGCCCAAGGACATTCTTTTGCATGTGCCACCTCTCTGTCCAGCTGCCCAAAGCAAGCTCTTCCTCAACTCTCTCTTCTGGCAATGCTGGGACTCAGATAACTTGAATTTGCTGTCTGGGCACTTGAACTCAGAAAAGGTTCCTCAACGCTGCTCTAGCATATAGTCATATAATCAGTATTACACCATTATTAGACAACTCCCTTTACCCAGGGGCTGGATGACCCTGTCAGGTATGTTATAGTGGAGATTCCTTAATATGGGTTTAGTTAGAAAATTCCATAGGTCTCTTCCAAAGGTTCTGTTACTAGTTGAGAGCAATTCACGTCTTCATTTCTTGCCTTTGGCACTTAAAATACTTGAGAAGTTGAAGACAGCATAAATAACTACTTTTCAATATTCAGGTTACAATGAATGCATTGAAAGAGGCAAAAAAAAATAGTCCTTGCTTTTAGCTGTCTAATAGGGAGACAACATTAAAACAAAGAAGAATGTATAAATTAGACATATATATTCCCAAACAAGTGATGGGAAAATGAGCAGCCATTCTCAATGACCCTGAAGCATATTCTGTATGTACTAGGTAGGCGTTGTGCTAGGTGTAGGTTATACAAATTCAAAGAATGAAACAAGCCCTACTTAAAAAGTGCTTATGTTCCAGTGGAGATAACAAGCATGCACATGAGCATATACAGTCGATAAAAAGTATATGAACTTTTGAAGTACAGAGTTATGTGGGAATTATATTGGCCTTAGGAAAGCTTTCATATAGAAGAAGGCGCTTGTGTTGACATCTTAAATAAAAAGATTTTAGGAAATTATGAGGAAATGGTGCACTCCAGTTGGAGGTGATGAAGGGCTGTGTGAAGAAGAGAAGGCCAGATTGATCACAGAGTACAGAAGAAAATTACTAAATGCTTATTACCTATTATGTGCCAGGCACTCTGCTAAGTGCTGAGGATACAAAAGGAGGCAAAAGACCATCCTTGCCCTCAAAGATCTCACAGTCTAATGAAGATAACACAAATAAGGTATACAAGATAAATGAGAAATTATTAATAAAGAGAAGCCATTGACATTAAGTAGGGTTAAAAGATAGGATTTTGGCTGATACAGGAAGCTGGAGAAGTCAGTAAGGAGTTAGGGTATAATATTCTAAGCATCAGGACTAGCCAGAGAAAATACTTGGAGCCAAGAGATAGTGTCTTAGTCATGAAGCAGCCAGGAGGCCAATGTCACTTGATGGAAGAATACATGGCTGGGAGTAAAGCGTAAGTATCAGAAAGCTAGGAGGGAGCTAGGTTATGAAGGACTTTGAATACCCAACAGGATTTTGGAATTTGTTCCAAGAGGCAATAGGGAGCCATTGGTTTTTATTGAGTAGGAGATGGAGAATGTGATATGGATCTGTGCTTTAGGAAAGAAGTGAATATGGTGAGCAGTATGTGACCAGGCTTGAGAGAGAGTTTGTTGCCAAGTTGTGAGGGCTTTCAAAATGCAACAAGACGTTTTATATTTGCTCTTTGAGACAACAGAGAGCTACTGCAAGTGAGTAGAAGAGTGGCATAGTTGGAAGTAAAATTTACCAGGACTGCATAGGCAGAAAAACTTTGATCAGGGATATCTTTTAGAAGACCATTGTAATAACCTAGGGAAAAGGTAAAGATGAAACAGGGTAGTGTTGTGTGAGTATAGAGAAAAGGAGACAGATGCAGGATGTTGTGGAAGAGGCATTGGCTATAGTGGGAAGATTGACTAGATGGGTTGAAGCATATCCGTCCAAGAGAGTGACACTGCTACCATAGTGAGATTTCTATTAAAGGAGCTTATACCAAGACATGGCCTTCCCGATACCATTGATTCGGACAAGGGGTCTCACTTCACTTCCCAATTTCTACAAGAAATCTACAAGAACTTGGGGATTAAGTGCAATTACCATTCAGCATATCGACCCCAAAGATCCAGGCAAGGCATGAACAAAGAATTAAAAGCGCAAATAGGTAAACTGTTCAGAAACACATTTAAAATGGACAGATGTTTTGCCTCTTGCTTTGTTCAACATTAGAACCAGGCCTAGGATTGACCTGCACATATCACCTTTTGAAATGCTGTATGGTCAGCCACTTTGGCATGGTAGGACAGTAAGTAAGTAGGTAAGCCACCTTACTTGTCCATGTTAAGAGGGAATGTGTTCTTCATGAATACTTAAAACAGATACAATGTAGGATTGAAGAACTAAGGAAACTGGGTTTGCTTGTGCAAAGAATACCATTAGATTTTTTCTTTGCATAAGATAAAGCCTGGTGATAATGTCAAGAACTTTAATAGAGAATCTCCTACAGAACCAAGGTGGATTGGACCAACTATGGTCGTGATGACAACCCCAACGTCTATAAAGGTTGATCAGAGAGATCCATGGCTCCATGCTTCACATGTGAAATTGCATCACACCCATAATATTGAGTAGCCCTAGGAAAATAATCGATAAGCAATAATAGTCCCTACTGAAAACACAGGAAAGCACATGAGAGCCACCAGAATACAGAAGAGAGAGCCCTGCATAAGTTGTAATCATGAAAGGATAGCACCCCTGAATCAAATAGTACAGTTCCAGTAAGAAATACTGCCCGTAAAACAAAAGGAAGAATGCATTTGAAAGAGTAGCAGCCACAAAGAAAAAAAAGCCTCTATAAAATTTTTATACATAGCTTCTGCCTGTCACACAGTAACAAAACAGAAAGGAACAATGTTTATAAATGGATACATAATTTTTCTATATTCTATCTCCAAGAAATGTTTACAGTAAACATTCAATAAATCTTCTAGTGAAAGGTGAAACAAGATATAGCAAACTTGCAATCACTATTCTTATGCGTAATGCTCACCCCCATCCATGAAAAACACATGGTCAGCTTACTTGCATCCATGAAGAAATCACATGTAATCCTTACTTGCAGACATGAAGAAGATTGATAAATTCTGACATTAATGAAGATTCCATCTTACTTCCATGCAAAAGTAACTTTTCACTCTTACTTGCACACTTACGTAAAAATCTCACTTGCATACATTGTTCGTGTGTTCCCAGTTCCTGACTGATTTTACCAGTGGATCCTGATTTGAAGAACACGTCTTCAATCAAGATTGGACAATGAAGAGTGACATGCTGACCGGAGAGGAAGACAGAGTTCTACAAGCAACATGAAAGGACATGGAAGGACTTTGGAACTTTGGAACTTTTGATCATGTGGATATGTAAGAGTGCATCATACATGTTACATCACATATATGCATGCACATCCTCCATTGAATTACACTGTAGTAAGATATCTCATGGATTGGGTAAGTATACAACCTGCATAGATAGTTACATGACAACAAGACACTGATGAAAATTTCCGTGGTAAATTCAAACAGATGAAGACATTTCTGCATGAGTTTGCACAGAAATTTAGAATGATGTACATATGTAAATCTGTACTAAGTACGACCTATGTACACATGTAAATACTAAGTTACTAACAGAATAATTTTTAGAGTAATTTATTAATATTCTAACTACTAATGATAGTGATAGCCTAGTGAATTTGTCCAAGGTTTGAGGAAGTAGAGACGTAGAAGTTCAGAAGTATAGAAGTAGATTGCATCATAATGGTAGATGAGCATTTGTTAGTAGTAGAAGATTGTCCTTAGTGAATTTATAGACATTAGAAAATAGGACACTTGCATATTCTTAATGTTAGTGGAATTGTTGAGATGATTTGAAAATTGTTACATGATTTGTCTAGTAAAACTATGTTCATGTGAATCCCTTACCTGACCATTTTCCTATCCCATTCTTAGCTTAGCATCTATGTAGATAGAATAGCTAAGATAAGCTAGGATTTTGTTATTTGGGGGAGGGGGGGTAAGAGAATATTTAAGATAGCAAAGGGTTAAGGATGGATAGATAGAATTATTATACAGGTAAGTATCATTAAAAAATGCAGGTTGCATTTTTTGGAGAAGAAAAGAAGGGATTGTGGAAGAGGCATGAAGAGAGAGAGGACTTACAAGCCAAGTCATGCAAGAAACAAAGCTGGGGATCTGTCTGTCAATCAAGACAAAGATTCCAAACAGAATGTTCCCAGGAGAGGCAGTTGAAGCTGGCCAGGGGGAGATGAATGGAGGAGACTTTGGCTCTGGGTTTTACTGACCAAGGGAGGCAAACCTGGCTAAAGGGGGAAGAAGCTGAACTGATCCTATTAGCTTCTGTCCCAGGCTGAAGGACCCTAGAGGGGGGCTTCTGAAATTAGGCTGAGAGACCTTGGAAGTTTTGTGAATTGAAAGAAGAAAAGAAGACTTAAGTTATCCTCCATCTCTCTGACTGTCCCCTTGTCACAGCTGTGACTTCCCAAACCCTCATAATCCTCATTTTAGATTAGGGAAACCCTCAACCCTCTCACCTCAGTTTCCTTGTCCTGTTATCCCAATAAACCCCTTACCTGAGAAAAGAAAGGAAGAAATATCATAGTCTGCTCATGGAGGAGGGGCAAAGCCACAAGCTTCAGAAGAAACTGGCAGGGAGAGGGTGGAAGAAGGGAGGGAGCGAAGGGAGGAGGAGGTTAGGAAAAATATTGATTCATTAGCCATCAAATAGTGATCAGTAGACAGCTCCAGAGCGCCCCTCTAGCAGTATCTATCTCTCTAGCAGCATTATCTCTCATTCTATCTCTATAACAAATAGGCAGCCTCAGGGTGTCACCCTACTAGTAGCAGCAGCTCTATAGTCAGCCAGAGTATCCAGTCACCACAACCAGGCAGTTTCCACACAGATCATCTATTTTATTACAATGTGTTATAGAAGTTAAAATGTTGAGATTTAGTAATTGATTGGATATTTAGGGTCCAGAAGAGGAGTAGTAAATGCCAAAGTTACAAACATGATATGCTGGAACCATGGTGGTGCCTTAAATAGACATAATGAAGTTTGGTAGAAGGAAGTGTTTGTCAGTTAACTAGCATTTATCAGGGAAACGAATAAGCATTTAAGTGCCCTACTATGTGCCAAGCATTGTGCTAAACTTGAGGGATACAGAAGCAAAAAAGTAGTCCCTGTTTTTGAGGAGCTCAGAGTCTTACTAAGGAGACAACATTTTTTAAAATATGAATGTATAAACTCGACATATATAGGATAGATTAGATTAATTCCAGAAAGAAGGCAGTAAGATTAAAAAAGACTGTGAAAGGCTTTTTTTTTTTCAGGTGGGTTGTTAGCTGAGCCTTCTTAGAGGCTAGGAGGTAGAGATGAAGGAGGAGAACCAGCGAACACTTTCTGGAGGTGAAATGTTGCATTTGAGAAATAACAAAGAGGCTAATTGTCAGTAGATTGCAGAGTATGTGGAAGAGAATATAATGTAAGAATACCGGGAAGATAGGAAGAGGTCAGATATGAAAGACTTCAGAAGCCCAAATGGTATTTTTATATTTGATCATGAAAGCAAAAGGGAGTCAATGAAATTTATTGAATATGTGAGTGATATGGACAGATTTGTGTGTAGGAATTGATATTTGACAGCTTTATAGAGGATGTATACTTGAAGCAGTTTGACCAACAACAGACTATTGCTATCGCCTAGACAAGATGGTGAAAACCAATACCAGGGTGTTTGCAGTATCAGAGGGAAGCATAAGGTATTATTAAGGTAGAAATCACAGGACTTGGCCATTGATTGGATATAGGGATGTGAGGTGGGGGTTGAGAATGAGGAGTGAGATAAGACCCAAGTTGTGAACCATGGTAACTGGAAGGATGGTGGTACTTGCACATGCAATTGAGAAATTAGGAAGAAGGGAGGGGTTAGTGGGAAAGTAAATGAATTTTGTTATGGACGTGTTGAATTTATGATAGCTTTTGGGTGCAGTTTTAAATAACTAAATGACAATTGGTGATGTGCTACTGAAGCTAGGTCTTAACCATAGGATTGACAATTAAATTTATGAACTATCCAAGAGTGTAGAGAAGGCCTAAAACAGAACCTTGAGGAGCACCCACAGGAGGGAGTATGAATTAGATAACAAATGTAAAGCATCAGAAAAGGATCAAACAAATAGAACTTGGGGAGAGTAATGTCCTCAGGAGGGAGATACTTTCCTAGGAGGAGAGATTAATCAGCAATGTCAAATGCTAGAAGAGGATGAGACCAAAGAAAACATCAGGTTTGGACACAGAGATCATTGGTAACTCTTAGAAAATATTTCCAGTTTAGTGATGAGGTTTGAAGCTATATTGCAAGGGGTTTAGTAAGAGGAAATTAAAACAGTAAATGTAGGCAGCTTTTTTATAAGACTGGCTAATAGAGGAGAGATAACAATTTGGGGAGTTAACAGGGCCTAATGAAGGTTTAAGGATAAGGGGAGAAGATAATGTAAAAATGGAAATTTGAACCCCAGACTTCAATTCCCAGGAGTCCTTGGTAGCTCCCAGAGTTCCCCATAATCCCAGGTGAGGTCATCACCTGGGCCACGAGGAGAGAGGGGTTTTTAAACGGACTCTGACTTCAGGGTCTCTCCCTGCTTCTGCTTCCAAGTACACGCAGCTCCCATCTCCTGAGATGTAGTAAGTGAAATAGAATGGGCCTTTTGGCCCTCCTAGGCACGTGCTATCTTATTTTGTATTTTCTTTATTTCTTAATCTTTAATAAACCTCTAAAATATAATACTTTTATTACTAGAAACTAATTTTAACTGTTACAATAATTAGGGTGTTAACTTGCTGGAAAAGACAGGAAAATATTAATTAAATAGAAAGATTGATCTTTGAAAGAATTGCCTCATTGTCAGACATGGGGGGGAAAGGAGGCAAGAGTGGAATATTATCATCTTCTTATCCTTATTAGAGATCTGGAGAATGAAAAAGTGGGGAAAAAAGCTTATACAGCATTATTCATCCTAACAAAAGTAATGAAATTGATGTTTGGAATGAGACATATATTTTTAGGCTTGCTATTATATAAATTTATTTTACTTTACTTTTGCCTCCTTTTTTGAATGGCTGGGGAGGAGCAGGCAGAAAGGAAGAGAAGTGGCAGTGGCAAAAGAGAAAAGATTCATTTATAAAGAAACATTTACAAAAAGGACAGAAAACTAGAAGGTCTGAAAAAAACAAGGTCAAGCAGGACAGTTTTGAAAGTAATGAGACAAATTTATGTTGGGTTTTTTTTTTTTTCCAAAGCAAGTAATATGGATCAGAGATTCAGTTTTCTACAAAATCCTCCTTTTTGTTCTGCTTTGTAAATAGAAATGTCTTTTTTATTTTGGTGTTGAGATTTAAGTTAGCTGGAGAGATTGCATGGTTTTTTGGCTTGCCAAAATACAGCACCAAACCAATGGGACTTTACATTTGACAGATATGCGGAATAAAGGCATACCAGCTGCAGCCATCAAGAACACAAAGGAAATGGAGATCAAGCAAGGGGTAATTACTGTCATTAAAATTTACCTGTTCCTACACTGCTTGGATGTACAACCTAGTTTTCTTTTTAAAGTCTGCCCAACCTAGTTCTAGGAAGTAAAACTCAAGAGGTTTTTATTACTATTATTAATTAAGCCTCAATATTTTCCATGACTTAATGGGCCACCAGTGTAGAATTTTTGAGAACTACAATTTTTTTTAACCCATACCTTCCATTTTGGAATCTATACTGAGTATTAGTTCCAAGGCAGAAGAGAGATAAGGGCTAGGAAGTGGAGGTAAAGTGAATTCCCCAGGGCCACATAGGTAGGAAATGTCTGAGGCCAAATTTGAACCAGGACCTCCTTTCTGTAGACCTGGCTTTCAATCCACTGAGCCACTCAGTTGTCCTCACTATTTTTTTCTAATGTATTATCCTGTGCTAAATATTGACTGGATCTAATAATCATGAATTTCTATCAGTGGAGAATAAGTTAATGTGATTTAATTATGTTGATAGTTTAATCAACAGGACTCAAAACTAGTCCCCTATAGTGCAGATATTATCACTTTAATAGTATGCATGCATTCAAAGAAGGAAGATTATTCTGTATAGGTTTGAAAGAAAGAAAGTTTAAATTATATTGACCTAAATGGAATCTTACCATTACATAATGGTCAGAACATGGAGACTGTTAGATTTAAAATAGTTTTGAGTGTTAAATAGTTGTAGATAAGAGAGTGGGAGCCATAAACTGTGATAATTAAAATATTTGGGAGCAAGGGAAATATATATATCAATTATAACCGCTGAAATAGGTTTTGTTTACAAGACTAAAAGTAAAAACCCAATCATCATAATGTTTTTCCATGCCTAAATACCAAATTTTTCTATACCAAATACTAAAAATATTCAAATTATTAATTAATTATTTTTTTCCTTTTGGTCAGATGTTTGTCATTGCTAGGCATAAGCTCAAGTGTCTACTAGCAAAAATGAAGCAAACAACTTAGGAAATATAGAGTTTAAAACTTCAAATGCTCCAGAAGACTGCCAATTCTTTGCTCTCCTTGGTCAAAGGAAATCAATGAGTATTTTTATTAGAGAAAAACTAAGAATAGTGTCTTTCCAATTTTTTAATCAGTCAGCAAACATTTTATTAAGGCTCTGTGTGTGCCTGACTTGGTATACAAATGAAGGCAAAAAAAAAAGTCCTTTCTACTGAGAAGCTTCACAGTCTAGAGGAGGAGACATCATGCAAATAACTATGTAAAAGAAAAATATTCTAAATTATGCATAATTTCAGAAGGAATACAGCAAAATAGGGAGGACTGACAAGGCTTCTTGCAGAAGACTAAGTCTTACCTGAGACTCAAAGGTAGCCAGGTCTCAAGGCCAGACAGAATTCTAAACATGGAAGACAGCCAGTGAAAATACTCTTAAGGGTCAAAAGATGAGATGTTGGAGGAATAGCAATGAGGTTACTGGCACAAAGTCAGTGGAGAGGAGGAAGGTGTAAGATCACAGGAAAAGGAGGAAGGGCCAGGTTAGGAAGGGTGATAATGAAAAAAATATATGTAATGTGACTTCACGCTCTTTAAAGAATCAAAAGACTTTGAATTTAGTTAAGTGTGTGTTATTCTTTTAAAATTCTCATTATTCCAATCCCTGGTCCTTCATTTTTCCTTCTCAACTGCTGCTCCCAAACTAGTGGGCTTCAACATACTCTCTACCTCAAACACCTTTATCTTCCAGTTTCTTAACATACTTATTTACTATGACTTACTCCTTCACCACACTTCAGCTACACATAAAGACAGGTGATCTTACCATTACCCACAAATGAATCTCATCCATGTTCCCAAAACTCTAAAATTCCTTTATCTAGTCATCACCTCTTGGCTTTCAACCTTCAATACCACTGCCTGTTCTTCATCTGCACCCTCACCAAATGCCTCAGTCCTTCATTTCTCTTCCACATCATCATTCCTTTACTAGCTACATTCACTATCTTTCCCCATTTTGAGTCCTTGGTGAACCAGTTCAGTTTTAAATTGTCTTCTTCTCTTGAGTCCATGGCCCCTTTATTATAGGAGTAAATTACATAATGATTATGACTGGGCACACTACAAATTTATTTTATATAACCCAACTGGGCCCTATCTACTACTAGGCATCTTTTGAATATGTCCCTAATTAACTTTTCCATTTACCACAGCAGTTCTTTGAAACTTTTTCATCTTTACTTAAACTCCCTTGGTTCTCTACATTTTTATCCTCTCAACTGAGAACTGTCCTGAAATTCTACTGAAAAAATTGAGACTTTGCTGAGAGCTCTCTCTTTTCTATTCCTCAATATCACTCATACACCTTCTCCCAGTATCTTCTCCTTCGCCACTGTCTCATGAAAAAGTGGTGCTTCACTTTGCCAAAGCAAATTCATTTACTTACACAAGTGATCCCATTCCTTCTGATCTCCTCCAGAAAACTGCGTTTTCTGCCATTTTTCCTCATTTTCAGTCTGTCTACCATCCACTTGTTTGTTACCTATAACAGAGGTCTATGTCTCCTCCATCCTCAAAAATCTCTTACTTGCACTGTCCCTGTGGGCATCAGATATTTCTCATATTTTGTGACTTTACTTCTTACTAAGGCAGTCTATAATAGGTGCCTCCACTTCTCTTACTTTCATCTTAATTCTCTATAATCTGTTTTCTGACCTCATCATTGAAATAAAACTGTTCTCCAAAATTATCAATGACCTCTTAATTGCCAAAACCAATGGCCTTTTCTTAGTCCTCATTCCTCTATACCTCTCTTCAGCTTTAACATTATTGATTACAGTTCCCCCAACTAGTTAAGTATTAGTGATTTTTCCACATCCTTCCAACATTTATCTTTTTGCCCTTTTATCTATCATTTTAGCCCATCTCATATAGATAAGATAACAGAGTTGTTTTGATTTGAATTTCTCTAATCAATAATAATTTGAGCATTTTTCATATAGTTATGTTTTTTTAATTTATTCACCTCAAAACTGCCTATACATCTTTTTTTTTAAGTTCAGTGGTAATCATTTTATTTAATAATTTATTTTTAAGTTTTTTCCATTGTTACAAGATTCATGTTTCCTCCCTCCCCTCATACCTTCCCCCCTACCTGGAGTTGACAAGCAATTCCCCTAGGTTATACCTATATATATTATCACTCAAATCCAAATCCATTTCCATATTATTCATTTTTGTAAAAGAGTAATCCTGAGGATTGAGAAAAGGCCATTGGGAATTAAAATAGTGAATGGTTAATTATGGGAATGAGTGAGCTACATTGACTCCATCTTGTGACTCAATTCTAGAGCTAGCTTAGTTCCCTTTCTATTCAATTATGGGATCAGTCCATATTCTGTCTTGTGAGGAAAGTTTATTCAATTGTGGGAACTAGGAGAAAACCTTATTGCATTGTTCGAACCTAACCCTCTGTGGTTGGAAAACTGGACTACCTGTATCTGCTGTTTAGAGACCCTTAATCATGAACCTAGTTTATGTTGGTCAGAAATGCAGTTAGATCCCAAGATTGTTGTATGCAATTTTCTCATAATTGCACCTCTCAAGCATCCCATATGTATCAGCTAAAAACTGCCCATACTGATCAATCAGTTACTGTTTCCAAGTTCCTTTGATTGTTTTTAGATACTTGGAGAGGAATAGGACACCTCTTTTTCTGAATTCAGGGAATTGTACCTGTTCATTCTTCCCTTCCCAATTTGAAAAGTAAGTCCCTAACCTTTCCTCCAATTACAAATAAGATTAACTAATGTTATAGTATTTCCTTTTCATTAACTGGTCTTATTTGATTAAGTGTTTTTACTGTTTAAAAAAAGTCTCTCCCCCTGTTTTCAGGGTCCAGGCCCAAACTGAGTAAAGGACTAAGTCCTAAATTGCTAGTGTACTAGCAGGGGATCAGAAACCAAAGTTTGACAGGTAACTGAGAGGGAGGAAACAGAAAAAGAGAAACACTACTTCCCTCCCAGGCAGAGCCGTACCAGAGAAGGTGAAGGTAATCAGTGTCCAGAGCTGAAGGGTAAGAGGAAATTCCCTTCAGTCTCTGGTTTCTGTTCTCTTCTTTGGATGATTGTTATCTGTGATCCCCTTGGTACATTGAAGAAGAGATGTCTAGTTCTTCAGTAAGTTATAAGATCTATTTATTAGTTGATAAGTCTGGAATGGTAGGTTAGGAAAGAGGGAAACAGGAAGTCCCTATTCTATTTTCTACCTAAAGTTTCTTCAGGGGTTGAGGCTCAGGTCTAGGGACCTAAGTCCCAGAAGACCTTAGGATCTTTGTGATCCTGATGGTTGGTGTAATTTCCTGAGATAGAGATACAGCTTTGAAGGAAAATCTTCGGGGGGTGGTTGGGGGAGGGATAGTCTCTTGCCTTCCCCAAAGGGAAAAAGTCTCTATCCACCACTTATAAGGAAAGATGGTTAATCTGGGTCTCTTCAGATCAATGAGGTATTGTAGCAGTATAAGGTCAGCGAGGTTGCTCCTTCCCCTCTCAAGTCAGAAGGGACAAGAAAATATTTTTCCAACTGTCCACCTGCTTTTCTTAGCTAGAGATTCTAGTTCCATCCTCCATTGGCAGCCAAAGTTCCATTTCCTTCTTGCATGAGATTTCATTGTAAAATCCAGTCTTTGCAATATATATTGTATCGCTCTCATCTACACTAGGCAACTGGCATGCATTGCAATATGCTCAGAAGATCAAACCTTTCTTTCCTTAGTCATTTTATCTTTGGCTGGTTACAAAGGTCTGTCCCAAAGTATTTTATTCATTGTTTTTATTTATCTAGTTTAAACACATCCTGATATAAAAAGAAATTAAGAAAACATTCATATTCTGGAGGTTTATACATAAAGTTACTCTGCAATAATTCATTCACAACTCAGAACAAAAATCACTGGTCACTGTTAGCCTGAATGTATTAAGATATTTTAGGTAAATAAGTTAGCTAGGTGAGTTGGCTCAGAGGCACTTAAGTGGCTCAGTGGATAAAACACTGGATCCAGAGATAGGACGATCTGAGTTCAAATCTGAACTTAAGTACTTACTATGTGACCTTAGATAAGTCACCTAACCTTGATTTGTCTTAATCCACTGGAGAAGGAATTGGTAAACTCCTCTAATATCTTTGACAAGAAAACCTTATGGACTGATTTGGAGTGCATAGGGTCACAAAGTGTCAGACGTGACTAAACAACAACAAAGTCAGCTCAAAGATATAACATTAATATGTATTCTTCCAGATGCAATTTCAGAATTTACAGAATCTGTTTTGGGGGGAAAGGTTTATTACTACTCTTCTTGGGGTAGAATTTACAAAAACTCTTATAGTTTATACAGAGCTGATAAAAGTTTCAGAAAATTTAGCTCTTCTGGCAAAGCATCTCACAGACAATCAGAAAAGCCCTGTCTATTATAATATTTAACCCAAAGGGTGCTCTAATATCTGTTAGATATAAAGAAATCTGGACCATCATTCTAAGCTTAAGATACATTTTTAATTGTGGGAAATTAGAGCTGGTCTCACCACACCCCATTTGTGGCAAAGACCCCATTTAGATGTGTGATAGTGTGTTTTATAGGCTTTTGACAATTAATTAGCATAAATGATTTATAAGACAAAATGTTCAGAAAATGTTAAAATGTGTTATAACATTTGGTAACAAGTTTTGGTAACATTGGTTAAGAAGTAATAAATTCTAGTACAAGGTCAAGATAAAATACATTATAAAGAAATTTGATTACTCTTATAACATCTAGAATAATCATACTAACTCTGGGGGGGGGGGGGGGGAGTTAAGTCAGAGGAGCCTGTCTTTGATCATAAGGCTCTGAGGAGCCTGTAGTGGGTATAAATCTTCACAGGATCAAATAACATCTGGACTAGCCAAGATAGTTTCCCTATTATTTCATTAGACCAGCTGTGTATTCAACATTCCAAATAATACTGACTTATTTCCTGCTATCTGAGTTTCATCTTCCCTATATATCTTCATAGACTTGAAATTTTTATTCATCAAACAAGCTCTTAATCTAGTTATAGTTGCTATGTTTTAATACACAAAAATTATATGCTTTATAATACTATGGCTAATATTCTATTATTATAATTGATATCTTATACAGAGAGTTTACTAACTGGGTCTAGCTCTTTCTAAAGTCATAATTATGTAAACATTTGGCTATTCTCCACAATGCAGTGATCTGGGACAATCCTGAAAGACATGATGGGGAATGCTATCCACCTCCAGGGAAAGAACTGTTGAAGTCATCTTTTACATCAGTATGGTGTAAAGATTAAAATTTAGGGGAGAGGGGGAGACTGAGGCAGGTAGAAATTAGTTTCTCTCTGCAAGGAATATATATTTTTTAGAGGTTTATTAAAGGTTAAAGATTAAGAATATACAAGTAAGAAACATGTGCCTAGGCCAGAGGCCTAGACAAAATAACCTCACATCATGGAAGAGACACCTCTGCTCCAAAAACGCAAGTCCAAAAAGGGAGAGCCCTTCAAAAGCCTTTGCTTAAATATCTTCTCGATCTCGGCCCAGGTGAGATTACAAGGCATTCTGGGGAAGTGGAGCAAAGGCTCATGGGGATTGTAGTCCTGTATTCGAGTCTATTTTTTACATCCCCCCGTGTGATCATTTGTGGAAAAATTAATTTTTCCCCAAAAGGATCATAAAAACATAATAAACTTAAAAGATTACAATAGTGTGAGGATAAGAGAAAAAAGAATAAAACTAATAATTTCTGAACACATTGACAAAAAGCCGTTAGGGGGCAGTCCCCTTTGGCATAAAAGTATACATACAAATAAATGTTCAATCAACAACACCCAAAGTTCAATTTTGTGCAACTTGTGGTCTGGAGGCTTCTTCATGATGGCTTCTCCAACAGTTCAGTTTCTGAATTCAGGGAAGTAGCATCTTCTTTACCTAAAATTCTTCTCAAAAGGAATTTAAACTTTGAAATTTAAATAATGATTTTTTTACATTCCCCCGTGTTGTGGGTGATTGAAAGATTCAGAATCAGTTAGGGATGCATGGCTGAGGTATATGAATCAATTGGCAAGAGATATTAAAAAGACATCAGAAAATACAAGGCTTTCTCACAAAAAATGAGATCCATTTCCTCTTTGTATCTGGCCATGATCACTGTGAGTAGAAGGCAAATGAATTGAACAAGGTTAACAATTTTTCATCTTTAAAAATACAGTAGTACAAATATGTAGATATCAAAATCCCCAAAATTCTCAATAGCCCAATTAATTACAATAGCAAACAAACACAGTTTCATATTTCACATAAGTTGCTGTATGACATTTTTAAAACCTATGAATTGATGGACATTTGTCACAATTTTTACAAACGTAGCAATCTTTCAACCTTGGTAATAAACATATTTTTTTTTTAAAACAAAGTAAAACTCATCTTGGGTTTAGAACATAATCAAGAAATCTATATATCATCCTGGTAGAAGTAAAATAGTGAGCTGAAGAGCATAAATAAAGGGGTGCTCCTTGTTCTTGGAGGCTTTTCCCAAGGGTACAAATGCCCTGAAATTAACTGCCCAACTTCCATTCACATGTGGGAAGGTTGGGGGTTATAAAATACATTTCACTTCAGCTACTAGAATGGGCCTTACCTCGTGGTAGGGGCAGGCAAAATAACCAGACTGTTAAAAAAAATTCCAAAATCATATTTAAAAAACCCTTAAAATCAAATCATTTGTGGTATTTAGCACATTAAAATTCCAAAGGCTGTTAATACAATTATAACCAGTTCTGAAGTCCATCTATCCTCAGCAAAATAGAAAAAAGCTGTTTTTTCATATATGGGCTTATTCACAATAATATTTGTTCAACACAGTTATAGGGGGAAAACAACCGAATTTTAAAACTCAGTACATTCAAAATAAATTCAATCAACCTTCAGTTCACAGAATAATATTCAATCCAGTAATATATGAACTTAAAATCACAAAGTTAAACCTTAAACAAAACAATGCAATAGAATAGAGAGATTTTTTAATAAACCATTGGAGTCTGAAATGCCTTAGAGCCTTTAGTCTCTTCAAAGTTCCTTGGGTTGTTTTTTCTTGTTTGTTTGTTTTTAATTATCCATTTAAATGTCTATTGTCCGAAGGTAGAGTAGGAAAGGCTAGGCTATGGGGTTCAAGGGATCCGTCCAGGGCCCCATAGCTGGGAAGCATCGGAGGCCAGATTTTAGCTAGAGACCTCCCCTCTCTGGGCCTGGCTTCCAGTTCGCTGGGCCACCCATTTTCCTCCCCAAAGTTAAAGTTGAAGCTTTGGGCTGAGTCTGCTCCCAGACAGGCAGGTAAAATCAATGAAACTGCCAGAAGAGTCAAAAATCCTTTTAAATAGCCCATTGCTATTAAGTTTCTGTTTGAAAAGATCTGTTTCTTCTCTCTAGTCTTTTCTGTCTTTCCCCTCTCTGATCCCGCAGTGGCCAATACCCCCAGCCACGTGGAGGCTTAGCCTAAGGGAAAATTACCCGATCTCCTTTCCCTCTGGTCTCTCCCCTCCGCCCACGTGGCCAATACTGTTACCAGCTGGTCGCAATGAGTCCTGAGCGATCTGCTCCAAGGATCTGGGTGATGAGCCGGCTGGGTCGGGCTCCTGGGTCTGGGGCGCAGAAATAGGCAGGCAGCGGGCCGGTGAGAGGCCAGGAGCAGGAGCAGCTGCGGGGGTGGGCAAGGCCGGGACCAGGTACCAGGTGAGGATGATCAGGGCTGCAGGCTGCAGGCAGGAAGCGGCGGGGCGCTTTCTAGGTACTAGCTATTAAAACTGAATTTAAGATCAGAAAAGAAATCAGAAGACTGAAAGTTCTTTTTCCCGTAGTGGTTAGCCAAACTGTAAAGATTAAAATTTAGGGGAGAGGGGGAGACTGAGGCAGGTAGAAATTAGTTTCTCTCTGCAAGGAATATATATTTTTTAGAGGTTTATTAAAGGTTAAAGATTAAGAATATACAAGTAAGAAACATGTGCCTAGGCCAGAGGCCTAGACAAAATAACCTCACATCATGGAAGAGACACCTCTGCTCCAAAAACGCAAGTCCAAAAAGGGAGAGCCCTTCAAAAGCCTTTGCTTAAATATCTTCTCGATCTCGGCCCAGGTGAGATTACAAGGCATTCTGGGGAAGTGGAGCAAAGGCTCATGGGGATTGTAGTCCTGTATTCGAGTCTATTTTTTACATCGGTTTTATTTGGGGATTTGGGTTACATATGAGTTTGCTCTTATAATAATGACCAATATGAAAGTGTGTTTTGCATGATAATTAAAAAAATAAAGCCATATTTACAATTCCTGCCTAAAGGAGTATTTGTGATCACTTAATATAAAAGCAATAAATTCAATTTCCTTTTTATATCCAAATTTTTAAAAATTATAATATTCAAACTATGATCTCAAATTAATAGCATTTTTATATTATGGTTTCCTAAAAGCACGATGGGAGGAATTTATCATAATAACCCAATATGATAAACTTAAAACAGACTCAAAGTGAAAACAAAACCTATCACTGGTGTTGTAAAGGATTAGCTTTGCAAAAAGCAAGAAGCAAAGAGATCCCACAGGGAAATATCAGAGCCAACATTCCAAAGTTCTTAGGAGGTGAGGAACAGAACACAGAGGAGTTGCTGGCAGTTGGTGGACTCTGGAAGAGTGAGAGCCTGCTTTTCCTCTAGCTGTCAGGATAAACCAGGAGGGTAGCTGTCTGGTTTTCTGGGGTGGACCCAGTGAGCCATTGGTTGCCTCTCTCTTTGGCTGTCTTGACATTATGCCTGTTTCTACTGTTGGTGGTGACATCTTACTGGGATTTCTGTTTGGATCAAACAAAGGACTTCTGTCTTGTGAGATTTCTTTGAGCCCTTTGTCCTTGCCTCTACCAATCCTTCCTTAATTTTAATTAATTAGTTAGTTTAGTATAATTATAGAAAGTTTCGGATTTTAATATCTAGTGTGGGTTAGAAGTAAGTTAGTCCCTGATTCCCTTCCCTTCCTTTCTCCCTTTAGTTAAATAAACCTTTTATTTTATATATATGTAGCTAGTTTGAACCCTTCTTTTAAACCACTGTATAACACTGGGCAAATGACATTGATTCAATTAAATACATTTCTGTACTATCTTACAGGAAAAAAAAATAAATTGATCAGCTTCTCAAGTTAGGCATTCTAGCTCAGACATATCCAGAGGCCAATACAGAGTAATTAAAAATCCAGTTGTACTTATGGTTACAAAAGTGGCTCTTATTCTTCTAATTCATATAGATTTTACTTCAATGCCAAAATTGAAATGTATTTTCCATTAAGATTTGTTTTACTTGTACAGTATCAAATATCACAAACATTCTGGGAGGAGAAGGAAAGGTGGAAAAAATCTCACTCTAAATGAGATTTCAATACAATAATGTTACCAGCATTCTTGTTAAAAGTGAGCACAGGATACTAATAGGTAAGTTTACATCTTATTTACTTAAGATTAGTAGCACAATCCATAAGTAGGAGATGAACATGTGTATAAATTTCACAGATGATATACATTTTTTCTCTCGTTTGGAGTTACATGAGCTAGAAAAAGCGATATTTTTTTTCTAAGCAGATATGTGTAAAGGACACATAGGCAGGGAGACATTAAATAGAGAATACAAGGGAAAAATGTATCTTTAGTTAACATAAATATTTACTAAAGCCCAAAGGAAATAGACCTTTTTTAAAAAATTAGATAAGCTTGAAAGGAGACAAATTTTATACCTTTAAAGTTCTTCCTGAAGTACACAGCCAATTTGGGGAGTGCATTCTGAAACAAGGGAATTGCAAACATAACCCTTGGTACATTGTAAAAAAAATAATGTTTTGCATATTCTTCACATAAAGATACGAATACACTGGTCCTTCAAGGATAGAATTTTAGCAACCCTACACTCAAATAATTCCATTCTACAAATTTATTTCTAAATTTTTCAGTTGGTAAATGTTGTAACTAAATAACATTCTGCCCAACTTAAATCATGCTATAATTCCAGCTATTTTTCTATATCAACAAGAGAATCTAAATAGCTGAAATAAAATCCAAAGATCAGACCTTTCAAAATGTATTTTAACAAGCATATCTACAAATAGTATTCACAAATTTACAGGTCAAGAAATCTTCCTGTTCTCTGATTTCAATGATATCCCAAACTTATCCCAAATGATATCCCAAAACTGTTCTTTCCCTTTCATCCTATGGAATTTGATTAAAGCACCATCAACTTATTTAACATCTGGTTTACTCCACTTTTTCAGTTCCTAACATTTGTAGACTTCCCAATTATACATTAAAACTATTCTCAAAACTAGTTTACCTTTTTTCAATGAATCTCTTTTGCAGATTAGCACCTTTTGAATTAAACTAAATACTCTCCTCAGATGGAAAAGAAGCTTGTTAGAGATAAAACAATCACACAAATAGAGACTGTCTTCAATCTGGATGTTACCAAAGAATTCTCTCATGAAGATCTCCCTTCTCTTAGGAAATTCTCTGCCCTACCTGGATATTCTAGTAGAATTTACTAGATGCCCCCTGATCCCATATGTAAGATAAGAGAAGAGAAATATTACATGGTCAAGAGATCATATCTTAGAGGGACCTGCTGAAGGAAGAGTGGGAGAAAGGAAATAAGAAGCTGAGAATTCTAAGGAAGGAACAGAGGCTTGGAGATCCAGCTGACAACTCACTTCTGGCTTGGGGAAAGAGAGGAGAAAGGTGGATTCCCTAAAGCTAGAGAGAAACCTGTTTCTTTAAAGATTTACTGTCCTTTCTGAACCCCTGAATATCTCCAATCAAATTCTCCCTGACAGCAATCTAAAGTCCTCAGTTGGACTGTGGATTGAGACTTTTTGAAGAAAGCCATCCATAGAGCCTTTCCAAGGATTTCTCTCTCTGTCTCTCTCTCTCCCTCAACTGTCCCTGGACTCCTACGTTTAGTTAGCTTAAGAGTAGGGACTGACAGGCAGTTGGCAAAAAAATAAATAAATAAATAAATAAATAAATAAATAAATAAATAAATAAATAAATAAATAAATAAATAAATAAATGAATGAATAAATAAATGAATAAATAAATAAATAAAAGGAGGGATCATGGCTGAGAAGTCTAGGGGGTAACTGTAGGGCTTCCCTGTTTACCCACTTTCCTACTTGATTGCCACCCCTTCCCTGCTTGAACCCCAATACATCACCTGTTATTTCAAGATTTAGGTCTGGGTCAGTCTATAACTAACATAGTAAAGGGGATTGAGGATTTGGGGAAGGTCATACCTCTCCCCAAAAGAGGGATTGACTTCTAGATCTCAGGGATTCAAGTTTGCCTGACCCAAGGAATTGACATCTCTCCTTGGCAGTAGAGCAGCCCTAAAATCCTGAGAGAGACTGACAGTTGATGTCCCTGGGGGAAGCAGAGGCATAAGAATTCATCTTGCCTCTCAAGGATAGATTGGACCTGGGGGGGGGGGGGGGGGGGGCGGCATTTTGTTATCTCACTAAGGCTTCCCTCTCTAGTCTCCTGTCTTCCATGGCCCAGAAAGCATTCTCTGGGGAGACATACTCCCCTTTCAAGGAGACAGGATTTGGCTATCTCCCTTCAGAAAAGAGGAAAAGGATCTTTTCATTCTCTCAACTCCATTCCCTCTTTCTCTCCATCATCACTATCCCTTCTCCTAATTCTCTGTATTACATATACCAAATCTCTTTTACAAATCAGTAATTTTCTCACAGCAGCAAAATCCATTTCAAGTTTCTATTAGGTAAATTTGCTTTTAATTAAACAGTTTAATTTTGTTGAATGACCCACAGGGGTAAGATAAAATTATCCTAAAATTAAATTTTGTATTTACTTTCTAATTTAAATAAGCCTCTTTCTTTCCTAGATGTAGAGAAAATCTCAAGTACCAAATTAGACTTCCCCCACTTTTCTCTGGAAAATTGTTTAGAAGAGTATCTCCAGGGAATAAAGTATGACAGAGGGGTGTTTTATATGACAAAAAAAGCCTCCTTACCCTAAAAACCTACTGTAATTTACCCTAAAAACCTATTGTAATTCCAAATCACATTTTCATGGATAGATTTTTCTTTCAGTCAATTTCTATAAAGGGGAAATCTTTACCACTCTGTCCCCTTTTCTACCTTCTTCTCCACTCTCAACCTGGCTAAAATGAGGAGCATAAAGATGAAAGGGGGGAGGGGAGAGTTTCCAGACATGTACCTGCTAGGTCTAGAAATTTTTTCTCCCATCTAAAGTTTAATCAAAGAGTCAGTGTAAATCCCTATTTTGTAGGAAGAAAAAGTCAGCATCAGAATTGCAGTATGTGAATCTTGAAATTTCTCAGACTTATGAATGTTAAAAAATTCCCCATTGGGACTATTCCCCATTTTAAACAGTGAAGCTACTTAGATCTAAAATGTGAGAACTCTACTTAGATCAGAAATGTGAAGACCTCTACTCCACCCATACTTAAGCCTGCTTTAGGGAAAAAAATTCCTTGCTGAACAATGAAAAATACTTAAACCCATACTTAAGTCATGCCTATTTTTAGAATTAATACAAAGGGGTGCTAAGTACCTATAAAGGTCAGGCAACTTGTAAACTTACATGGGACAAAGAGGTGAGAAACTTACTCAGAGATTCTAGCCGACTCAGGTATGGATTACTAAAAGGATTAGTCTACTCAGGTGTGAATTCAGAATGGTCTGTCCTTTGGAAAACGTCTACTGTGATTGGTAGATGGAAGAACTTAGGGGAGGTGACATAGGAGAAAACCCCCTATATAAGAAAAGGACAGGCTATTGAAAAAGATCTCTGGAGCTCTCAAAGAGTCTCTTGAGAGACAATCTCTAAGGAGGTTCTTGAGAGAAGGACAATCTCTAAGGAAGTCTCTCAAGGGAGGCTGACTGGCTGGAACTCCCTCTGGGGAGACTCTGTCCCCCTGAATCCTCGCTTGGACAGATTTTGTGGTGAGTGATTAAAGATTGACTGATCTTTTCTTTTAGGACTTAGGCCTGGGTTGGCCAGGGCTGCCCTGGGCTGGTCTATCCTTTTCTCATTCCCCTTTTTCTCTCTTTCTCTCTTTAATTCCTCATTGTATTAATTAATTAAAGTCTCTATAAAACCCAGCTGACTTGGGTATATTCATAATTGGGAATATTTCCCTGGCGACCACCTTATATTTGATTTAAAACAAGACACTAGTAGAAACGTATTTTCTGCGGTCACAATTTACTCATCCACTCTTATATCTACAACAATTTATATCTTCCACTATTTTAACTCACTACAGTTTATGACCTCAACCATTTTAACTCTTACAGTTTATGGCATCCACTCTTTTAAATGCCACAAGTAACCATGTTCAGAATCAATTAAACTTAAGTAATTAAAATATATGAATGGTCTCATTTTTAAAAGTTCCTCCCTTGATCAAGGATTTATTTCACCTATTTTTACAGTTCTTGCATTTTCTTTTTCTTAAAGTTTACCTAGACTGGTGCTTCCATATCAGGAGTAGATTCAACAAATAATGACAACTTTTGAATCCACAGGTTATTGCCATGAACCAGAATTATCAAATCACTGACCACTCAAAATAGTTTATTTATGACAGATTTTAACCAGACCAGAGAAGAACTACTCATTGATTAAAGCAAATGACAATCTGATAGACAACACAACCTGAAATACCTACCAAAAAATGATTTCTGACTGATCAATGTTGAATTGAGGCTCATGTCTGCATTTTTTCAAACCAGACAAGGCTAGCCTATAAGAGATCCCCAAAATGACTGCTGAGCATTAGATATATCTGTTTTTAATCAGACTACATCAGAATTACCTATGTATGTGGACAGAGAGAGTAGTAGTAGTAGTCTCTCGGTAACCGAGGATGACAATTGTCTTTGTGCGTTTTCATCTATGATAGGTGAGTGTGCACAAAGACACTTGTGCGTGAAGGAAATTTAAGTGGAAAAGTCGATGCACAGAGACAGTCCCACTCTCTCGGCGTTGGAAGCCTGGGTCCAGTGGCACGAAAAATTGTTACACCTTGAGACTTCCTCAGCTGCATTGGATGGCCGTGTTGTCTTTTGTGCTCCAACATGCCCTAAGCACTCCACAGTGCCTTGCTGCGTCGCCATCTCAGCCGTTGAACCTTCTTATTGGTTTCTTCCGTCTGTTCAGCCAAAGCAGTCTTCACATGCTGGGTGAGCAAAGCCCTGGTTCACCAGGGGTCGGTGATGACCTGATGGCTACCCTCACAAGGTGCACCTACTTTTCCACTTAAATTTCCTTCACGCACAAGTGTCTTTGTGCACACTCACCTATCATAGATGAAAACGCACAAAGACAATTGTCCCACTCTCTCGGTGTTGGAAGCCTGGGTCCAGAGGCACGAAAAGTTGTTATGCCTGGAGACTTCCTCAGCTGCATTGGATGGCTGTGTTGTCTTTTGTGCTCCAACACGCCCTAAGCACTCCACAGTGCTTTGCTGCGTCGCCATCTCAGCCATTGAACCTTCTTGTTGGCTTTTCTGCCTGTTCCACCGAAGCAGTCTTCACATGCTTGGGTGAGCAAGGCCCTGGTTCACCAGGGTCTACAACCCGATGGCTACCCTCACAAGGTTTAGCCAGCCTGTCGAAGCCGTTGCCTGGGGAGTGGACGCTGCCGCATGCTAGCAGCTACTAGGAGCCACAAGTGAGAGCTGGGTGTCAGGTGGGGGTCAGAGGCTGGAGAGCTGCCCTAGAAGGGCATGACAAGCCCTCCATACCAGAGATACTACCCCTCCCTGAACACCCCATACACCCCACAGAGAGAGTAACAAGAAAGTATAGTCATGACAAATGAAAAATGGAGTGTTCTTGCTTACTTGCCTTTAGGAAAACAGGAGGAAAGGGCACAGAATTTGGAAAATGTCTAGTTTTAGTCTGCACAAGTATTCAACCAGAAAAAGAAGGGGTAGAGGAGGTTCATCTATTTAAGACCCCAGAGTTTCAGTCAAGCCTTTGCTTTTGACTCCTGAAGTGCCATGCTCATCAAGGAGATCAATGAAGCTTCAAATTCTAAAATTCAAGAGTATATATCATTATTTTGATACAAAAGATAAACATGAAATGCAGACAATACAGCCAAGAACACAGACATCTAACTTGTCTTGTGTTTTTCTACAAAGAATAGCAACTTTACTTGTATTTGAATTTTTCTGCTCAGAAATATTCCTAGGTAGATTTTTACCTTGTATGTTCTGGAGGGCTTCCGGACTGGAAGAAACAATTTTTCCAACCTATTCTTAAACCTTTGAGGTTCACAAATTTGTTAAAAAAAAAACTAAGGATTATTGATACGTACTACTTCCAACTGTATCAATGCAGAGAAATTTAAAAAAGTTTATTTAATTAATTATAGAATATTTTTCCATGGTTACACGAATCATGTTCTTTCCCTCTCCTCCTCCCACTCCCTCCTGTAGCCAATAGCAATTCCACTGGGTTTTACATGTGTCATTGATCAAGACCTATTTCCATATTATTGATATTTGCACTGGGGTAATCATTTAGTCTATATCACCAATCATATCCCCATTGACCAATGATCAAGTAGTTGTATTTCTTCTGCATTTCTGCTCCCACAGTTCTTTTTCTGAATGTGGATAGCAATCTTTCTTATAAGTCCCTCAGATTTGTCCTGGATCATTGCATTGCTGCTAATAGAGAAGTCTATTTTATTCGATTGTGCCACAGTGTATCTGTCTCTGTGTATAATGTTCTCCTGGTTCTTCTCCTTTCATTCCATGCAGAGACATTTTAGTATAACTGATTTATTATATGCTTTGAGTAGTTCCAATGGAGACAGAAACCAGTGGGCATCAAATAACATTTTCAGCAATCTTTTAAAGGTTTTAGCCACAAATCAAGATAGAAACAATTAGAATTTTACAGAGAAAGGTGAAAATTCATACATTAAAGGATAGGAGGAGTTTATCTGCATATCCTACATACATATCTGCATACAAATAATACACAGATTAACAAACATTAAGGCAATTTAAATGGAATTTACAGAAAAGCAGAGCAAAAACTAAGGGCTGTAATTGGTGCTTCACTTTCTAGTTGATGTGATTAGACGGTTTTAATTAAATGATATTCTTAAAGCCAATACAGATTACATCTCTTACCACTGGACAAAAATATTTATAGCAGATTTTTTTCTGGTGGCAAAGAATTTAAAGCTAAAAGGATGCCCATCAATTAGGGAATGGTTGAAAAGGTTGTTAAATGAATGCAATGAAATACAATTATGATGTAGGAAAAAATGTAAAAAAGATAGTTTCAGAAAAAGCCTGGTCACCGTATAAATTTATTAAAGTGAGTTGAACCAGGACAATTTGAAAAAGTAACATTGTAAACATAACCAAATCTGAAAGACTTAGTAACTCGGATCACAATAGCCAACCACAATTCCAAAGGACTCATGGAAACATGCTATCCACTACAGAGAATTAACGAACAGTGTGGAACATATTTTCTTCTCATTTTTAGTGTGTGTGACTATGAAATACGGAAACTACTTGTGTGAGTACATCTATCTGTAATGTGTATTGTCTTTCCTGCCTCCTCAAAGGTTGGGGAGGGGCAAGGAGGTTTATGAAACTAAAAAAAAAAAAAAAAAAAAAAAATATATATATATATATATATATATATATATATATATATATATATATATATATATATATATATATATATATATGTGGTTTTTTTTTTAAGTATGACAAAAAAAAAAGAACCTGTTCTATGTGATGGGAATACAAAGACAAAAAGATTGTCTGGCCCCTGCCTACAAGACGTTTCCATCCAATGGGCCAAAGCAACTGGCACGCTCAGGGAGAGCAAACCAAATAAACACTCAGTCTGGTCGGCGGCTAGGGGTGGGGTTGGGAGCCAGAAAGGCCCCACGTGAGAAGAGGCACCTCAATTGAGCAGGGAAGGAAGCTGGAAATCGAGGGAGCCGGATAAAACACACATTCTTACAGGCAGCTCCTTGGGTGGAGACAGGGTTTTCGCAGTGGTCTCGGTGTGCTCAGCGTTTGGCACAGGATCACGACCCAAAAAGAGGTTTCATAAACAGACTCTTGGGGTAACGGATAAGAAAAAGCCTTAGTAGCTTCCAGGAGGCGCCTCTTTCCGCCCCACGCATGCGCACAAAATTCCTCCGACTCCACTTCCGGATACCTGGACTCCTAGATCTCTTCTTTCTGGGTAGGTCCGGACTCTGCAGAGCGGTTGCCACGGAAACGTTAATAGGAATCAAAGTATCCTCCGGAGCTCGGGAGGCGAGTTAGGGACAAGAGCAGGAAGGGGCGGAAGGAAGTGCACTGACAACTCTTCCGGTTCCTCTCTGCTGTCACTCCAATATCCCGACTTCATGGACTTGCTTTGTGTCTCCTCCACCCTCCCTGTCCTGGACCCGGGAGCTGGTGTTACTCCGGCCTTCAGCCCTCCGTCCGTCCCTAGGCCTCTTGCGACCTCTCCCTGCTCCCGCCGCTTCTAGCTAGCTGAACTGTCCCCAGAGATCGGGGGAGGGGGGGGGGGCGGCTGCCAGGCCCCGTCTTGGGTTTCTATGCGCACGGGATCGGGCGATTCTCTTGACAGGTGCCTGGTGGGTCCCTTTTCTGGACGTGGGCTGTTGGTGAGCTCCCTCTGCGGGGGCAATGGGGATGAGAGGGTTGGTTCTGCCCATGATCTGCAAAGGTAGACTAATGCTTGTCTGGGGTCTCTTTTCTTTCCCAGTTTTGCCTTTGGAACATCAGCCCTTCTCCTGAAGGGCGGGATGGCCCCTGTATTCCTGACAGCACTAGACTTCCAAGTGAGTTCAGTTGGTTCTTTCTGGGTCGTCAAGGGGAAGAGATATTTGTTTTTTCTTCTTGGCCTGAAACCTCTCTTGAGCCAGGCATTAAATATATCTCCTTGGTCCTTAGCTTCTTCTTCTGTCATTGGAGGGGTTGGACTAGATAGGGTCCAGGGGCCTTCTCTGTTTGTACACCTATAATGGTATGATTCTAGGCTCATCAGAAGGTAGAATTTAAAACTATATTTGATCGTCCCATATTCCAATCCCATCATTTTAGAAATGAGGAAAAAGCCTTGGAGAGGGACCTAATAATTGGTTTTGGGGCTTCACAACTACCCTTTCTGTAGCTACTATCTTTATTTTATAGAGAATGAAGCTACTTAAGAGATGAGAATTTATTCCAGGTTTTACAGGCTCCATTTTTGCTGTTGATCTATATCATTCACCATATCTGAGATCACACTATTAGTAAGTAGCAGAAACACGATTCTGTTACAGTTTCTTTGAATCCCATTTCTCCTTCACTATACCATCCTGCCATTCTTTATAATATATATTACATATATATATATATATATATATATATATATATATATATATATATATATATATATATATATATATATATATATATATATATATATATATATATATATATACTACCTAGGGTGTACTTTCTAACTTGCTCCTCTCTTCACACAAAATTCACTCATTCAAGACTTTTAATATTAGGTCCACAGTTGAATGTTGTGAAGGATGAAATACAAATAATATAATATAAAATATTTAAATCAGTCTCTACAAAGCACTTCTTGGAAATGCGTAAGTACCATAAGCAATATTTCCCCCTTTAACTGGAGGAAACTGGCAGAGAAGGAAAATAAACTGCTCAGGATCATTCAGATAGGTTAAGATTCAAAAGAAAGAACAATACATTAAGTTCCCCCATGAATCAGTTCAGTCTTTAAATATTTTATGCATTCAGAGAAGGAATATAATATTAAATCAATAATCTGGATTTTTATAGCAACATGTTAATCTTTTTTTCTTTTCAAGATGACATAAAAGCCAACCTTATTGGCCTCAATACAAAATTTTTTGTTATGGGAGAAAGGCGGAGCAAAAAATTAAGACAGGAAGTAGTTGGCCTCCATTTTTATGATTAAATGAGACCCAAAGGGTAATTAAAATAACTCTAAGGCAGTTATAATAATGTAAATCATGTTTGTTTTTAATTTACATTAAGAGATGACTTTGTGAGAATCTTTCCATGTTATTAAAAAGTCTAGTATTGGGGCGGTTAGGTGACGCTGTGGATAGAGAGCCAGACCTAGAGACAGAAGGTCCAGTGTTCAAATCTGGCCTTAAACACTTCCCAGCATTGTGACTTTGAACAAGTCATTTAATCCCAATTTTCTAGCCCTTACCAGCTCTTTGTCCTGGGAACTGATACTTAGTATCAAAGTTAAATTGCTTGGGAGACAGTATGATAAAGTATTTGTACCTGAACAAATCTTTGCACATGATTCCAGGAAGACCTGACTTTTCAGCCCTTCTTTTCAATGGCCATTTTCAAATGACTTAATGTCCTTACACTTCATTTCTTCTTTTGTAATCTTTGGGGGAAGTAGTACCCACAGAACCTACTTCATAAGATCTATATATGTTAAAATAAGATAATGCCTATAAGGGAGTTTCCTAACTAAATACCATAGAGATATCAACTATTAATATTAAAGTACTCCAACTTGGGGGCACTATAATAAGCATGTTTGGATTAACTTGAAATAGTGCAAATAGGAAGAAATAGCATTGAATAATGTTATCCAACACAAATTAAATTTGATTATTAATGTAAATGTATTATGTTAATCACTCTAGGTGAGAATAATATGTTAATGTTAGATACTTAATTTAAAATTATGTTGATATCAAATGTATAAATTGGGCATTTGAGGAAAATGTATAACTTGTACTCTCAAATGTCACTTAAATTTCTTAAAATCAGTGTTTTTATCTGTGAAATGAAGATAGAACTTTTTATCCTGTCTCATGGAGTTTTTAATGGAGAAAGTATTTCATAAACTAAATGTGCAGTATACATATTGCACTTGCTTTTTTTCCACAATGAAAGATACATCGGTTGTATTCAATATGAATTTGATTTGGAACCCTAAATATTAAGAACTACCCTTAAAATTTTTTTTTACCATATTTACCACTCCCAGAAGATCCAAAAAAGTTTAGTGACGTTCAAGGATGTGGCTGTGGATTTTACCAAGGAGGAATGGAGAAACCTGGACCCATCCCAGAAAGAGTTATACAGGGACGTGATGCTGGAGAACTATAGAAACCTTGTCTTCTTGGGTAAGGAGAGCTGTCTCCTGTGACTGATTCTTTCCGTAGTGGAATCTTTGTTACTTTACTTAAATCAGCATTTTTTTCTACATTGAGAGTTATTATTTGACACATAGACTAGTTGCTAATCTTTTATTGGCACAGATTGAATTCTTTTGCTCTTTAGTCCCAAATGAAAGGTCTTTACTGTGGATAGGTAGAAATTGGCTAGTTATTTGTGTTCCCTGAGTTTATTTTTTTTCCATTCTTTGTCCATTCAAAGATTTTCCCCTAAAATTCTAGTATATGTGAGCATGAAAATGTTTCATTTTTTTCAGTTGGATCAAATGTAATTTTTTGTCCTGTGAGTCAAATCTTCTGTGTCTTTTCTCCATCCATTTCTAGAAAGCAATGTAGAGGATTATTTAGATATGTTTTCTACCACGCTGTGGACATCCCTTGCATGCCCATCTACCTCAGATAGTGATTAAACTTTACCCTCAACACTTCTCATTTCCAATGAGCAGGACTTACAGTTTGGAAACCAGATGTGATCTCTCATTTGGAAGAAGGGGAAGCACCTTGGATGCCAGACAGAGAACTACCAAAGAGCAACTATTCAGGTTAGTCATTGAAAACTAGGGAAATGGCACCTCAGAGGCAATCCAGACCACCCTCTTCATTTTACTTATTAGTGTGAAATTTAGATTACTCTACCCTACTAAGATCTTACTTTATGGAGAAGATGAAATTGTAATCTTCTGACTGAAAATGAAGGTACTTAGTTCTCATTTTATAGTGAAGCTAGAACTTTAAGCTAAGTCTATTTTAAGATCTTAATACAAAAAGGTGTTAAGTAACTATAAAGGGTAAGTTAATCACAAAAAGGTTAAGTAACTAACAAAAGGTGAATTTAACAAAGAAGTGTTAAGTAACTCAAAAGATATAATCTAATCAAAGAAGATGAGAACTAAAGAATGGGCAGACCTGAAAAAGCCTCTGATAGGATTAGTAGATGTGAAAATTTAGAGGAGGGGACACAAGAGTAAAAGGTCTATATATTTCACATCACTTCCTCTGCTGGTGACAGCGTGCTGGGCCTTTCGGCATCTTGGCGTGGCTACAGCTACTTTCTGGTTCAGTGGTGAGTTTCTGGCTGAGTTTTCCCTCCTTTACTTTCCAAACTTTATCCTCTTAGAAGCCTCTAATCTCCTTCAGAGACCTAGTGGCAGAAATCTGAACTCCCCCTGGCACAGGTCAGGTGGAGAAATCCTATACCCTCTTCCCTCTTTCTTCTTAAATCCTTCCCTCTATATTAATTAAAATTACCATAAATTTCCAGACTGACTTGGATATTTTATTTGGGATTTTCCCCTGGCAACTAATTAATTTAGATTTTAAGTCACAATCCTTAAATTATCTTAACAGTTGGAAGTTGAGACACAGAGTTGCTTCACATAGGCAGCAACTTTCAGAGGCAAATTCTATACCCAGATTTACTAACTCCGGAGCTCTTGTTCTACTATGGCATCTTGCCTACAGTGTGAAATTAAGTAGCTTGAATAATTTCTTTATCTAGTCTAGATAGAAGGAAACTATCTAGAGGAACCTAGGTCATTCAGAAGATAGAATCTGACCCAGAATCATGAATACCTGAGTTCAGGTCAGATATTTTTTAGCTGCATACTCTTGGCAAATCAGTTGACCTTTGCCTCAGTTTCCTCATCAGTAAAATGATCTGCCCCTGTTCCCTTGTCAGTAAAATAGTAATGATAATATCACCTGCTTCTAACTACCAGAGTTGTTTTAAGGATAAAATAATGTAAAACATTTTGTAAAACACTTTGCAAATTTTAGAGTGCTAGATAATGCTAGATAAATGACTACTACTATTGCTATTATTATTATTGCTCTAACTTTTCTAGCAATATATTGCATGATATTAGGAAAATAAGGCATCCTTGTTTTAACCTTGACTTTACCAAGAAATACTCCAGTATTATAATACTCTAGTTCATTGTAATTAGTGTTCCATCTTAATTTCAAATATGTAATTTATCATTTTTTAAAATCAAAACTAAACATGTCACAACATCAGAAACTTGATGTAATATTTCAAATCTTAAGTCTCTTCCCTCTGCAAGGAATGGGAAAGGTACTATCTTGTATTTTTTTTTACCAACTGTGGTAATTATAAGTTCATGGCCTCTATTTATGATTGCTTTGTTATTATTGTGTTTCCATTTAGATTAGATTTATTGTGCACTTTTTTATTCTAGTTTATTTTGTATTTGTTCCTTTGTCTTCCCATACTTCCATATAGTCATAAAAGGCATCATTTTTAGAAAAATTGACAAAGACAACACTGACAGATTCTTTGAGACAACTATAATTTCATTGTTTAAAACAAGAAAGAATAAAGTACAGAAAGAGAATTATAAACATATTAATGAAAATTGAATAAAAGATTTTTTTATCCTGGCAAGAATACGACAATATAGCCAAAATTTTTTTCATTAAAATCAAGTTGTATTTGTTCTAGAGATTCAAAGATGATTTAGTATTTGGAAAACAACATAATTGACCAGATTGTAAATAAAAAACATCCAAATTGCAATTATATCAATGGATATAGATAATACATTTGACAAAATTTAACACCTACTATGTCTAAACCACTTCCTCCACCCTCATACAAAACAGAGTGTAGAATGTATCTAAGACATCTTATGTCTAAAATTAAAAGCACTTTATTCAATGGAGAAATGCTAAATGTTTTCCATTACATCAAAGAGGAAAAAAGACTACCTCTTCTGTGCTGTTATTGGATTAAGAAAATAAAAGCAGGGGGAAAAAAGGCAAAGAAGAGTCAAAATTTTTCTAGTTTATTCTTAAAATGATGACTTACATAGAAAAATACAAGAAAATCAAATATTGAGCTTCAGCAGAAGAGTAGGTAATAAAATAAACTCATAAAATCATTAACACTTCTGCATGAATGAATCAGAATTGACTAACTGCCTTCTGGGCAGTCCTAGAGCAGAATGTCAGCTATGATTGGTAGACATGAAATTAAGAGGAAGTGATGCAAGAGAAAATGCCTTTAAAAAAGAGAGTGCTACATAGAGTTGAGGATTCTTGGAGCAGAGTTCAACTTGGACTTCCACTTCTGCTGGATGCAATTCTTCATGCTTTTGAGTTGAGGCTTGTGAAGAGGGGCAGAAGAATCTGCTGACTAGACTGACACTTGGTGAATAAAAAGCTAACTAACTGCTGGATTTTCTGAAGAGACTTCCCAGATCCTTGACTTTGCCGAGACTGGCTGAAACTAATTCTCCCTGCCCAGAGGGGCCAGGAGTAAATTACTTAATGTTCAGGCAAATATCTTACCTTATCCTCTTTCTGATTTCTTGCTTCACTCTACATTTTGTAAATAAATTGTAAATAAAATCTCTTTGGAATTAATTAAATTTCTGGTGACCAAACTCTTAAATAAGTCCAACCCTTTAAAAATAAACCCCTTTTCTTTCTTACACCTTAGAGACCACATTTTGAAACAAAATAAAAATACACAGACTAGGTCATTTTCGTTTGATGTCTATGAGCAAAATCTTACACAAATAACAGATCAAAGCAATCAGAAACTAGAAAATATACTGTTTACTAGAAAATAGATTGTTTCAGTTTAATTAAATTAAAAAGGAATTAATATTAACAATCACCTCAGTTAGGATAAGGGAAACATCCCTTGTGCCATATCTTTGATAATGGCATGCTGTTTTCAGATATAGAAAACTAACCTAGTTATATAATACCAAAAACCTTTACTCAAAAGTTGGATGATTAAAGGTAACAGTAGCAAATATTTCTCTAAATTGCTAATAAAATAAGAAATTTAAATCAAAAGAAAATTTAGAAACCTTAACCTAAAGGAAAATTGAACAAGCCATTATTGAACTTTCAAAGGTAAAACAAAAGCAAAACCTAACAGACACTCTGGTCCTGATCAAGTTCAATGGATGTTCTTAAGTTCTTAAAAGCAAATTGTATCTAATGTAAAGAAATGTTTCTAATAAGAGAAAAAGAAATGCCCTGTAAATAAACTTACTAAACAAATATGTTCCTTATGCTGATTTCAGGAAGAAATAAAGTAAAGAAAGAGAACTAAAAATAAATAACCCTGATACATATTGATGCAAGAAATATTATGTAAAGATTGAGCAGAATCCATAATAGCACATTAAAAATTATATGTAGGCAACTTTTTTAATGGAGAAGTTACGTATTTACTTTATGTACTTTGCTTTCAGATTAAGTAGGAAATGTTTACATTTTCATATCTTTCAGGTTGGAAAACTAGGCCTGAAACCAAGGATACACTTCAGCAAAGATTCAGAAAGAATGGTTTCCATGACTCTAAATTGGAAGAATCCTGGGAATATTATGCAAGTTTAGAAAGGCGACAGCATAACAATAAGGAGAAATTTTCTAGGCAAGTAAAAAAAATAGTTAAAGGAAATCTCCCAACATATAGTGGAATATTTTTTTTTTTGCAAAATCCAATCCATTTATCTTAGGTTATATCTATATATGAAAATATCTTCTTAAATTTGATAAATATTGATAGACCTTTGTATAATATTTAGACTGAAACAAATTAATGTAGCGAATATCTATATTTTTCATCACAGAATTCCTACTGGAGAAAATCTTGATAAAAGTCTTAAATACATAATGGTTATCTACAATGCATACCTTGTTGGATATCAGATAATTCTTAGTAAAAGGAACCTTTACAAAGGTAATAATTGTGGGATTGCCTTCCATTCCAGATCAATCCTTACTCAGAAGCAGATTTTGCATACAGGAGAGAAACTTAACAACTATGGAAATGCTTTCTGCTGCTCCTCACAGTGTACCCAACATAAAAATTTATATACTGGAGAAAAGCCTTATGAATGTCCTATATTTGGAACAGCATTGCCCACTAACAAAAACATTAACCACCATCAGAGAAATAATAATAAAGAGAAGCCTTATGAATGTAAAGATTGTGAAAAGGCCTTGAGTTCACATTTAACTGATCACCAGGAAATCCTTATTATAAAGGAACCTTACAAATGTAACATTTGTGGGAAGGCCTTCTGCCAGAGCATTCAGTTAACTGTACATCAGAGAATTCATACTGGAGAGGAGCCTTACAAGTGTAAACTTTGTGGTAAGGTCTTCAGCAGGAGTTCACAGTTAAGTGGGCATCATAGAATTCATTCTGGAGAGGAGGCTTCCAATAAATGTAATATTTGTGGGAAGACTTTCCGCAAGAGTTCACAGCTAATCCTACATCAGAGAATTCATACTGGAGAGAAGCCTTTCAAATGTAATTATTGTGAGAAAGCCTTCCGACGGAGTTCAAGGTTAACTCAACATCAGAGAATTCATACTGGAGAAAAACCTTATGAATGTAAAGATTGTGGGAAGGCCTTCCACCAGAGTTCAGGGTTAACTCAACATCAAAGAATTCATACTGGAGAGAAACCTTACAAATGTAATGATTGTGGAAAGGCCTTCCGTAGGAGATCAAAACTAACTCAACACCAGAGAATTCATACTGGTGTGAAGCCTTATGAATGTAAAGATTGTGGGAAGGCCTTCCACCAGAGTTCAGGGTTAACTCAACATCAGACAATTCATACTGGAGAAAAGCCTTTTAAATGTAATGATTGTGGAAAAGTCTTCCGCCGGAGTTCAAAGTTAATTCAGCATCAGAGAATTCATACTGGAGTAAAGCCATATGAATGTAAAGATTGTGGAAAGGCCTTCCACCAGAGTTCACAATTAACTTTACATCATAGAATTCACACTGGAGAGAAGCCTTTTAAATGCAGTGATTGTGGGAAGGCCTTCCATCAAAGTTCAGAATTAACAATACATCAGAGAATTCATACTGGAGAAAAGCCTTACCAATGTAACAATTGTGGGAAGGCCTTTTGCCGTAGTTCTAAATTAACTGCACATCAGAAAATTCATACTGGAGAGAAACCTTTTAAGTGTAATGATTGTGGGAAGGCCTTCCATCAGAATTCAGAGTTAACTGTACATCTGAGGATTCATAATGGAGAGAAACCTTACAAATGTAACCATTGTGGGAAGGCCTTCCACCGTAATTCAGAGTTAACTCGACATCAGAGAATTCATACTGGAGAAAAGTCTTACAAATGTAATGATTGTGGAAAGGCCTACTACTGGAGTTCAGGGTTAATTCGACATCAGAGAATTCATATTGGTCAGAAGCCTTATGAATGTAAAGATTGTGGGAAGGCTTTTCATGGGAGTTCACATTTAATTCGACATCAGAGAATTCATACTGGAGAAAAGCCTTATGAATGCAAAGACTGTGGAAAGACCTTCCGTATCAAAGTACACCTTACTCTTCATGAGAGACTTCACTCTGGGGGAAAGCCTTATAAATGTTATGAATGTGGGAAAGACTTCTACTGGAACTCACAGTTAACTATACATCAGAGAATTCACACTGGAGAGAAACCTTACAAATGTAACATTTGTGGAAAGGCCTTCCCCCAGAGTTCAGAATTAACTCGACACCAGAGAATTCACACTGGAGAGAGGCCTTACAAATGCAATGATTGTGGGAAGGCCTATAACCAGAACTCAGAATTGACTCGACATCAGAGAAGTCATACTGGAGAGAAGCCTTACAAATGTAGTAATTGTGGAAAGGCCTTCAACCGTAATTCAGAATTAATTCGGCATCAGAAAATCCATCCTTGAGAGGAATCTTATACATTTAACTGTTGTGGAATGGTCATAATTTTAAAATATATTATGCCAGACATCAGAGACTTCATACTAGAAAGAAGCCTTAATTCATAGTGGAGATGCACTTTACAAGTATATTATGAAGTCTACAGTTTATTGAACATGAAAAAATCCATACTGGAGGAAAAACTCTAAATGTAATGACTATTGGAAAGCTTTTCCCTGGCTTCTAATTTACTCAGCATCTGAGAATTTATATGGTAGAGAAACCTTCTAAATTATAGTAATATGGAAAAACCTACCTGGATAGCAAAGTCTTAGTGAATGTCAGGATTCACATGAGAAAAAATTTTATAAATATATAATTGGGAAGTCTTCCATTGGAGTTCATCCCTTACTCAATAGAATGTTTGTGGAAAAACATTCCCTAAAAACACATACCTTAAAGACCAGAAATAATATCCTTAAGAGAGGCCCCATGAGTATGATGAAACAGTTGTTGAAAGGCCTTCCATGAAAGCAGAATTCTGATTCAACATTAAATTGTTCCTATTGGGAAAAAACCCTCATGAAGATAGAGCCTTGTGAATATAATTAATATGGGAAAACTTTCAGACAGAATACATAATTGAGCTAAGTTGAGTCTTGATAAAATGAGGAAAAGATTTAGAAGAGGCTATTCTAAGTGTGATCAATGCAAAGGAGAATTATGTGTGAGGAAAAACAAGTGAGCCAGTAAATGGTTCAATATCTACCAAGATTCCCTCACTTCTTTCCCAAGTAAACTAGGCTGATCCCCCCCCCCCCCAAAGGCAGAAAATCTATCCTCAAGACTTGATTGGTCCAGGGAACGAAGGCTCAAAGTGTCTAGCTATTAAAATAGTTCCTTTCTGGCCTTTAACCATGTAGTTGTGACATCCTATTCACAGGATAGTATGATCCTGGGCAGTTCATTTAACTTCAATTTCCTCTTTTATAAAATAATAGCACTGATCTCACAGGGTTATTATGAGGATAAAATAATATAGTATAGCAATCAAAAAACACTTTAGCACAATCGCCAACATGTAATAGGCACTTGCTAAATGCTTGTTTCTTTCCTTCCTCAAGGTATTAAAATCCCCCACATATATAATATCTGCCCCTTCAGCCTCTTAAGACCACTGGAATCACCTTACATTCTTCTCCTTATTTCCACAAGAAAATAAAGGATGCCTTGTCTTTAGAAGATAGCTGCATTCTTACTGAGTATGCTTTCTGTGTTGTGAGGAATTAAATATTTTGTTAAGAATTGAATGACCTAGGAATAGCTCATTTGATTCCAATATTAGGGCTAAACTACCAATGGACTAGCTTGGATCCATCTCAACTGACAGAATTTGCTCATTCTTCCAGTCTACTTCTTGATTTCTTATCTGAGCTTTTCAAGTTTCTCACTCAGTTTTGAGTCAGTCAGCTTGTCCCTGTTTGAAAATGTCAGTAGACTGGTCCAAGGCTTAGCCAATATTACTTCATTTGGAGACTACACAAGTTCCGAGCGATTGAACTGTGGGCTCTTTGATCTGGTGACTCCTGCCCTGGCCTCAGACACTTCCTAGCTGTGTGACCCTAGACAAGTTACTCAGTTGCCTAGCTCTGTGGAAAGGAAACTAGACTGACAGTTTGTGGGGGAAGGAGCCAACTGGGAGTGGCAGTTGGGTCTTGTGACTAGCACTTCCTTCCTGCCGGGTTGAGACTTGCTTCCTGATGTTGGAGAGAGATTATTCAGCCCAGTCTGGAGTGGCATGCTCTTCTTGGTTCAGCTGGAAGACACAGGCTTCTGAAGGTTAGACCTGTTCTTGTTTGCTTTCTATCTACTGCTAATATTCTGAATTATACAAAACTGGACTGATATAGAGTAGACAGGAGTGGGACAAACCCTCCGCCAGCTTCTGAGGCCTGGCCTCAGGTCTGAAGCTGAGAAAAAACTAATACCAACTGGTTATTAAACTTTATATTATTTGAATTCACAGTCAGATAAGTGGACTATCTTTTCTGGTCATAGAGGGAGCTGAACTTCAGTTCAGTCATTCAAAGACAAACAGACCTCAATTGGACCCCTGCTGCTCTCCCTCCCTTGCCTCACCAAGAAATATACCCTCTCTCCCCTCTCTCCTCCATACCCCATACAAACCTCCCCAAATCCCCATTTTTCCAATCCTATTCCTTTCCAAATAAATATTACAGCTCTTACCACTCTTCTGCCTTGGAACTGATATTTAATATCAATTCTAAAATAGAAGGTAAAGGTTTTTTAAAAAAGAATAAAATGATTCAGGATTCCAGTGCAGGTAAAAAAAAAATCCTGGGTTAGAGGCCAGACCTGAGTCTTCTTTCTGCTCCTGGGATTAAAGCCACACAACTACATTTTGCTTTTGGAACTTGTATACTTGCTCAAAATACAACTAGGTTCCTTATTTTTACCACTCTTATCTGTCCCGACTTTGTGACCTGAACCTGGGCAGTGGGAGTCAGAGCTGCCAAATGGCACCTGTTCTTGTACCCTATACTAATTCAGGCTTCTGTGGAAGTCCCTTTTCCCCCTAGTGTTTCTTGCCCTGATGTCCGGTCTCAGACCTCTTTTAGTCCCTGGAATGTTCATTTTTCAGCATCTATTTACCATATCCTGTTTCCAGTGTCCTTAGATATCTTCATTTTCTGCAAGCTGCTGTCAGCTAAAAAAATAACTATTTTTTCTTGACTCAACAGAAGCAGTAAGGGCTAGGCAATTGAGGTAAAGTGACTTGCCCAGGGTCACATAGCTAGGAAGTGTCTGAGGCCAGGGCAGGAGTCACCAAATCAAAGAAGAGTTCACAATTCAATCCCTCTGAACTTGCAGAGCCTCCAAATGAACTAACCCCCATCATCAAACTTTCATCTAGTTTTGTTCTTTCTTGTGTCTTTAACCAGTCATGTTATTTACTCTGTTCTTTTTTTATATTTCCAGAACCTGTACAAGGAACCATATTTTTTCTCAGGGTCTTTGGCATAAATGGAAGAAAGCCACTGACCCTATTCATTGATAGGTAGCAGTTATCTGCTAATAAATGTTACTTTGCTCAGATAATTGCCTCCGGGTACCCTTTTATTAAAATTCAAATGCTATAGGTTCATGGGTGTAGAATATTGTATATGTTGTCTGATTTTTTAAATATATTTATTGGTAGTAATGATTTGTTTTCTTTTTCTTCCTCTTTTTATTTTAATTCTTATGAGAGATGACTAGGAGGTCAGAGAAAAGGTTACAGGGAGAAATTTAGGCAATGAGATACCAATAAAAATTAGTTTTTTAAAAAGCGTGTAGTAACAAGTCAATATGTAAAGAGATTTGATGAAGAAAGGGGTTTCTATTTGATTCTAGAGGTACTGGGAAGCCACTGGAATTTATTGAGAAGGGGTGGGGTGATATGGTTACATCTGGGGTTAGGAAAAGTATTCTAGTGACTGTATGGAAGATAGATTGTAGTGGGGAGAAGATTCATACAGAGAGACCAAATAGGCTATTGCAATAGTTTAGAATGAGAGCCTGAACTAGAATTGTAACTGTGTGAGAAAAGGGGACATCTATTTGAAATGTGAAAATAGAAATGATATAATTTGGCAAATATTTGGAAATGTGGAATGAAAGTGAAGAAACTGAGAATGTCACTGAGGCTAGAAACCTGAAGGAGTAGAAGAATAACACCTTCTACAATAATAGGAAAATTAAGAAGAACATAGTTAATAAGCATAGGCAAGCAATTCAGTCTAGGTTATACATATATTATCAAGCAACACATTTCCATATTACTCATTTAATGAGTGAATAATCTTATAAAACTCAAACCCCAAATCATATACCCAAATAAATAATAAATCATGTTTTGATCTGTATTTATTCTCCAACAATTCCTTCTCTAGAGGCAGATGGCATTCTTTTTCATAAGTCTCTCAGAATTGTACTGGCTTAGCCAAATCTGTCACATTGGATCGTTCCACAGTATTTCAGTTACTGCGTATAATGTTCTCCTAATTCTGCTTATTTTACTCTGTATTGGTTCACATCAGTCTTTCTAGCTCTTTCTGAAATCAGACTGTTCATCATTCCTAATATCACAATAGTATTCCATCACTATCATATACTATATTTTGTTCAGCCATTCCCTTTAGTTTCTAATTCTTTGCAACCACAAAAAGCACAGCTATAAATATTTTTGTACAAACAGGTCTTTTCCCATTTTTAAAAAAAATCTCTTTGAGATACAAACCTAGTAATGGTGTTGCTGGATCAAAATGCATTCTTTTATAGCCTTTTGGGCATAATTCCAAATTGCCTTCTAGAAGGGTTGAATCAATTTACAACTCCATCAGCAATGCATTAGTGTTTAATTTTGCCACATTCCCTTCAACATTTATTATTTTCCTTTACTGTCATATTAGCCAATCTGTTAGGTGTAAGGTTAGATCAGAAGTTGTTTTTTTTTTTTAATTTTACTTAATTAGTCAATTTAGAACATTTCCCCTTGGTTAAAAGATCATATTCTTTCCTCCCCTTCCCCCACCACTTCCTGTAGCCAACACACTATTCCACTGGGTTTTACATGTGTCCTTAGATGAGAAGTTCTTAATCCGGTAGATTCTGGAAATACATGGAAGGGGAAAAAAAAATCTTTACCAACTTATAACTGAAGTTTAGCATTTCCCTTCACATAAACTTTTAAAAATTAATGAAGTGTCTATTGTTTAAAAGAAATAAGAATCCCTACCATGGACCAATATCCCCAATTTACATTGATACAAAATGATTAAATAAAATATTAGCAAATAGACCACAACATCCTAATGATTACACACTATGATCAGGTTGGATTCATACCAAGAATCCAAAATTTGTTCAGTATGAGGAAAACTAAACATAATAGACCATATTAATAACAAAACCAATAAAATTATCATAGAATATGTGCTAAAGACTTCTAAAAATTTTCTGTTTTGAATGTTAGGATAGGAATAAAAACAGATTTTTCCTTAATGAGATAAACAGTGTTTATTTGGAATCAAGAGCAAATATATGTAGTAGTGAAAGTTTGAAGATCTTTCCACTAAGGTCAGCAGCAAAGCAAAAATGCCTATTATCATCACTACTTCTGATATAGTACCAGAAATATTAGATGGAATAGATATAGGCAAAGAAGAAGCAAAATTATCACTGTATGCAAATGACCTAGTCCCTAGAGAATCTTAGAGTTAAATTAACTGAAACAATAGATTTGGCAAAATTACAGGATATAAAGCAAAATCCACAAAAATCAGCAAGTGGGCAAAGAATTGGAAATTGAGGGGCTGTTCAATAATTGGAGGATGGCTGAACAAACTGTAGTACATGTTGGTAATGGAATACTATTGCACTATAAGAAATGATAAGCAAGAGGATTTCAGAAAAAGCTGGAAAGATCTGCAAGAACTGATGCAGGGGGAAAATAAGCAGAACTGGGAGAACATTGTACACAATAACAAAAATACTGATGGATGTGAAAACTTGGCCACTCAGCAGTGCAATGATCTGGGACAGTCCTGCAAGTTTTATGACAGAATGCTATCACCTTCAGAGAAAGAACTGCTGGAGTTATCTTTCACATCAGTGTATCTTTGGTTTTATTTTGATGTTTTGACAATGTATGAGTTTGTTCTTACAACAGTGACCAATATGGAAGCGTGTTTTGCATGACAATAAAATTTTTTTAAATAATAAAGTAGATAACTAGGGGAAAAATCATCGGTGGTTCTTTGTATTACTAACAAAACCCAAAAGGAAGAGATGAAAAGAGAAATTCCATTCAAGCAACTGCACAAATGTATAAAATAATTGGAAATCTACTGAGACATACACATACACACACACACACACACATATAAACTTTATAAAGTATTCTTTATGGAAATAAAGATTAACCCAAATAAGTTAAATATTAATTGCTTATAAGTAGGTTCTAACAATATCATAAGAATGGTTTAAATTTTTTTTAATATTGTTCATTATTGCGCCACTCTCAGGGTATCCTTTTTACAGAATTAATGGTTGCCAAGGTCCAGTTGCAGATATTTCCCAAATAGTGGAGGAGCCATCAGTAAACCTAAGCAAATAGCATTCCTTAAGAAACAATCAAGTCAAGGGGCAGAGCTAAGATGGTAGAGAAGGTATATCTGATTTCTACCAAATTATCCTCCAAAAAGCAAAGATATAACAACTCAAAATGAATTCTGCATTAGCAGAACTTACAAAAAGACAAAGTGAAGTAATTTTTCAGCCTCCCAAAATTTAGAAGGCTGGGTCTAGGGATCTAGTGTACTGGGGTGGAGCTGGTGGTGGAGCACAGTGCACCAGGGTAGGCCCCTTGAGGCAACAGGCCTTGGAACTCAGCAGCAGTCAAGGCTTTCAGAATTCTCAGTCATAGATGGTATGGGGGATCATACAACTGGATCATACAACAGAAGGAGATTGCATGGGTCTCTGCAGGCTCTGGGTGCACAACCCTTGTCCCATTGCCCATACACTGAACCAGGTCACAGTCTGAAGACTTAGTTGTGTAAAGATTAAAATTTAGGGGTGATGGGGAGACTGAGGCAGGTAGAAATTAGTTTCTCTCTGCAAGGAGTATTATATTTTTTAGAGGTTTATTAAAGGTTAAAGATTAAAGAATATACAAGTAAGAAACATGTGCCTAGGCCAGAGGCCTAGATAAAATAACCTCACATCACACAAGAGACCGCCTGCTCCAAAACGGAAGTCCAAAAAGAGCCAAGAGAGAGAGCGAGAGAGCCCTTCAAAAGCCTTTGAATCAGCTTAAATACCTTCTTGATCTCGGCCCAGGTGAGATTACAAGGCATTCTGGGGAAGTGGAGCAAAGGCTCGTGGGGATTGTAGTCCTGTATTCGAGTCTATTTTTTATAGTTGCTGGGTGAGGAAGAACACCAGCATATACTAGCACTTGCAAGTGCAAGTACAATCACAAGGGAGCACCTGGTCACAATTCCAAAAGGGAAGAGAGTGCTTGGGGTTAGTCATAGACCAGAGTGCAGGCCAGAAGAATATTAAACACAGCTCTCCTTACATCAAATCACCTTGGAAGAACTAAAAGCAGATAGATCCCAAGTGCCAGCTCTGAAGGCAGCTGCACAAAGAACTTGAAGGTTAGAACCACTGTTACAGAGCCCAACCTTAACAGTTTTTTTAAACTAAAAGAAAAGAAAAACTCAGGGAAATAAATAACAAAGGAATGCAACTCAATACAGTTATTTTGGTATAAGAAGACAACAAAGTCAAAACTGCATTCAGAGCCTCCAAGAAAAATATGAATTTGTTTCAAGCCCAAAAAAGAGTTAATGGAGCCAAAAAGAATTAATGTAGGAGCTCAAAAAGGATTTTGAAAAGCAACTAAGAGTTGGAAGAAAAATTAGGAAAAGAAATGAGAGTGATATGGGAAAACTGTGAAAAAAGACCCAACAACTTTGTAAAGGAGGCACAAAAAAGATTCAAGAAATTAATACAATAAATAGAATAGGCCAATTGGTATAAGAGACACAAAAATCCAAAAAAGAGAATTTCTTAAAAAGCAGAACTGGCCAAAAGGGAAAAGATATATAAAAATGCATTGAAGAGAAAAACTTCTTGAAAGAAAGAATTGGGCCTTTGAAAAAAAGGCCCCAAAAAGTTGCCATATGGAAAAGGAGGTATAAAAGCTCACTAGTCTTAAAAATTATACTAGGCAAGTAGAAGTTAATGACTCCATGAGACATCAAGAAACAATCAAACAGGGGGAAGTTACATGGCTCAGTGGATTGAGAGCCAGGCCCACAGATGGGAGGTCCTGTGTTCAAATCTAGTCTCAGACAGTTCCTAGCTGTAAGACCCTGGACAAGTCACTTAACCCCCAAATCCAAGTCAAAATAATGAAAAAATAAAAAGAAAATGTGGAATATTTCTTGGGGAAAACAACTGACCTTGAAAATAAATCCATGAGAGATTCTTTCAGAGTTATTGGAGTATGGGAAAACCATGAGAAAAAAAAAAGAGGATACAATCACCAGAGGAGGAAGGTAAACCAAGTCCTAATGTCCATTGGTATAGGGGATTCTTTCATTGGTGGAGATCAATGCCCAAGGCCTATGTGAAGGGCAGGGTGGTTTTAGCAAGAGTGGAAAAGAGTATCAGTTCTCCTGGGGTCTTCAAGTCATTTTATGCTTCTGACTTCCAGCTTTGAGGAAAAAAAGATGGTCAAGGGCAATCCCACTTAAGGTTGCTGAAGAAAAAGACTCCAGAAGAAGGCAATGTGGGAGAAGCTGACATCCCCAAATTGCTACCCTATATAGACTTTGGGGAACTTCCCTTTGAATATGATTTAGTACTCTCTTTCTTGGTTGAGCTGGATTATCTTCCTCCCAATAGAAGAGTCCCTTCACCCTAAATTAACTGGAAAATATTCTCCTCTGTATACTTTCTCTGAATTCTATTTTGTTTTTACTTGGATAAATGGGTTTCTTAGCTACCTGCTATGTGTATTCATTGTGGAACTGGTATTTGGTGGGAAAAGAGTCAAGCCTTTGATATAAAGCTTGGGGTTCTCTTTTCCCCAATAATGAAACAGTAATCAGAAGTTAAATTGAACCTGAAAACCACATTTCCTAGGCTAACAATATTTAAAGGAAAAACAAGTATAATTTTAGTCAAGTATCCCCTCTCTTTGAGGAAGGCAGAGAGACCAACCTCTGGTCCCAATTTTTTGCTCCATTCCTGGCAAAAATTAAAGTCTTCCTCAGAGGAAGGTGAAGGGAAGACAAATCTAAAGGTGTTTATTCTGTCTGCCTTTAAGTCGCATAATAACTGCAAGTAGGGGACAGATTTTGTCATATAAAACTTGGTAATTGATCAACACAATGACTGATCACAGTTCCTGAGGTCTCATGATTAAATATGTAGTTCTCATGATTAAATATGTAGTCCATCCTCTAAGCAGAGAGGTAATAGCCTCAAAGCACAGATCAAAACATTTCTTAGACCTTGCCAATAATAAATTTTGTTTTGCTTGAATATAATATGCTTGTAATTGTGTTGTTGTTTTTGCCTTCTTATTGGGGGAGAGGGAGGGAAGTAAGCAGGAGAGAAGGCCAATATTTGTTTTAAAATAAAATTTAATTTAAAAAAATTCCACTATATTTATTGTTTGGCAATTCCAAAAAAAGCATTTGACTCAACAGAACAAAAACCTTCTAATTTACAGTCTCCTTTACAACAAAATGTCTCTCATTAATGTTTCGTGATAAGTCAAGAGATTCCTTGGAAGAATTCACAACAGTATTAATCCTGTTCAATGACCCTATGTGATAATAAATATCACTAGTGAAATGCAAGAAGTCCAGCAAAGAGTCCACGTTATAGAGAGGATTCCCTATGCAATTCATATGCTCTGTTTTAGGGATGATATTGAATTGAACACAGTAAGCCACTAGACATTGCAGAGGCTCATGGAAAACATCTATAAAACAATCAAAAGAATTTGATCTGTCCAACACAGATTTCAAATGGATAAAATAATCTCTATCAACCAAATTTCAACATGCATTTGAATGAATATCCTATAGAGTTAATCCAACTGTGTATGTTTCTGGCTAGACAATACAGATGAGTAAGGAACTGGACTCAAACGTTGAAAACAGGAGATCAGACTGGTTTGTTTTAGGAAACTGCAAAGCACTTTTATTGACTCCAAGATTCCCAAAACAGCAAAGGCCCCTCTTTTCCTAAATATGTTAATGGTGTTACTCTAAAGCAATGAGACCTAGAATACCACTGCTTTTGAAGAATTTAAGATTAGCATCACACAAAGAACAATGGAAAGACAAATGGTTGATCAGAGAAGAGTATAACATATATCAATGAGGAACCCTAAAGAACAGAAGTAATGGTGATAATCAAAGAGCCTAATGATCTCATGTGTAGCTGACCTGTAGCTACAAGATAATCTTGCATGGGTTTGAGCACCTGAAAGGGAAACCAGGAACTGGGGGAATATGGGTAGAAGGGTTAAAGATTGAGGTAGGAAGGACTTAAAGAGAGAAAATAGACACAGAGACAAAGGACTCATTAGCTTTACATTCAGCTTGTCAGGTCCTTCTCCGATGGTGATCTGTTTATTAAGGATAGTTGCATGGGGGTGGGGGGGGGCTGGGTTTTGTCAGTCTTGTTTCCTTTCCACAATGTCCATCACCCATTTGGTACATCAAAAGTTTTTGTGGGAGCAGAAACACCAAAGAAAAACAACTGCTTGATTACATGGGTCGAGGGGATATGATTGGAGATATAGACTCTAAATGATCATCCTAGTGCAAACATCAACAACATGGAAATAGGTTCTGATCAAGGACACATGTTAAACCCAGTGGAATTGCGTGTCGGCTATGGAAAGGGGTGGGGAGAGGGAAGGAAGGGAAATAATATGATTCTTGTAACCAAGGAATAATGCTCTAAATTGACTAAATAAAATAAAAAAAGTTTTAACAGGTTGATGGCAAATCCAAAAGGATGGATGATAACACAACAGGTCACTAGGTATCCTAGCCAGGACTCTTCTCCTTTCTGGAAAGCTGGCACCAGTCTTATCTTATGAATGCAATATAACCAATGCCATTTTTGTTTAGGGTCTTAGAACTCTCCTTCCTTGAGTCACTGTAACTCCTTCCAAACTGGATTCCTTCTAAATGTTCATTTCTAATTCATCCTCTACTCAAATATTCAAATTGTTCTATGATCTCATCAACATTCCCTCCAATCACATATATTACAACCTACCCATATCTGTCCATCTGTTGTAGTTCCTGAATATATCTTCCAATAAGTTTGTTATAGAGTGAGGTTTCATCCAATGTACTGGAAAATTTTCTCACATCCTTTTGATATCACAAGGGTATGAAGTCAATAGGCTGTGCATGAGTTATGTTTTGATCTCCTTACATGCCTAGACTATGTAGTTAGAGGGTGGGGGAGGGGGAATTTTTATTGAGATCTTTTGCCTTCACATCTAATTAAGCAAAAGGATCTGATACAGTTACCACACTGGACAATGTATACAACATTCTATCATAGTAGTCCATCTGTGATGTACAAATTGGAATTTACACTAATTGTACTTTGATTCGCAGTTATGGTGCATTAGCCTAAAACCCTGTCTCTTTCAGACTTTGGCCAGAATCAGCCCTCCTGCTCTTATTGCTTCTTGAAGAGGAAGTTCAGGAACCGAGGTCTTGGATTTCAAGATCAGGCACAGGCACATGAGAAGCACTTACATTTCTAGTTCCATTCCCAAAAGGGGTGTCAAGGGGACCCCATTCAGGACGGACAGTTGGGAGAGTAGTTGGTCTGGGCCTCAGAACATGGGGTGTGTGGCTTAGCTCTTCTTCCCCTTTAGACTGAGAATAATAATAGAGGCTCAATGTGCCAGGGAGAGACGTCTAGCCCAGGCTGAAGGGAGGAACGCAGCACAAATGAATGGGATTTCCAAGTACTACTTCTTAGAACCTGAGCTAAGGGGCAGCCACAGGTACAGGAGAGAGAAGGCACAATTCACTGGACACCAAGTACACATACTAGGGAGAAAGAAAATCCTAATTACCCTCTGATGGAGTCCATTGGTTTAGAAGTCTGAAGTTAGTGACACCTGATGGTCAAATTTTATTTTATGCTAATTCTATTCCCCACCCTCCCAAAATTACAAGACAGTCAGGACACTTTGTACATGGAAGAAAGCAGAAGGACCCAGATGTAAGTGGATGCAGCACGAGTCGGTCCTGTATCCGCTAGAACCTGTTTTGGTGATGGACTATAAAAACAAAAGGATTGTCTATAGCCCTTACCTGCAAGAAGCTTCCACCCTAAAAGCCTAAGCAACAGGCATGGACTGGGAAAGCAAACCAAGCAAACAGTCTGATCAGCGGTGGGGGTGGGGCTGGGAACCAGAAAGGCCCCACGTGGGAGGAGGCATCTCAACTAAACAGAGAAGGCAGCTAGAAGTCAATGGATCCAAATGAAAGTCTCAATCCGGCCACGTATGGGAAGCTCCTTGGGTGGAGACTGGGTTTTCACAGTGGCCACGGTGTGCCCACCGTGTGGGTCAGGGCCTCACTCCTAAAGTAGGCTTCACAACCAGAACCTCGGAAGAGAACGGAAGAGAAAAGCCTCAGCAGCCTTCATGTACGGGTCCTCTACAGTTCTACACATTCATACAAACCGCCAACGACTCTACTTCCGGATATCCTGACCCTAAGACTTCGCTTTTGTCTGGGTAGGGCGGGACTCTCGAGAGTGGTTGCCATGGAAACATTAACTAAGCAAAAGGCTACATCCGAGCTGCAGAGGCAGGTGAGGGAGAATGGCCGGAAGGGGCGGGAGGAAGTGCGCTCTGACGATTCTTCCGGTTCTTCTCTGCTGTCACCCTGACAGCCAGGCCTCATGGAATTGCTTTGTGTCCCCTCCACCCTCCCTGTCCTGGACCCGGGAGCTGAGGCTCCTCTGGCTTTCGGCCCTCCGTCCGTCCCCACGCCTCCAGCGGCTCCCGCCGCACTTGGCTAGCTGAACTGCCCCCAGGGATGGGGTGTGTGCACTGAGCGGAGCTGGCTGCCAGGCCCTGCCTCTGGGGACTGTGTGCGCTCGGGACCGGACGATTCTTTTGGCAGGTGCCCAGTGGGACCCTTAGCTGGGCTTGGGCTGTTGGTGATCTCCCTATGCGGGAGGAGTGTGGGCGAGTGGTCTAACTCTGCCCGTGTTCTGCAAGGGACGCTGTAGTCGACTATTGCTTGCCTGGGGTCGCTTTTCTTTCCCAGTTTTTCTTCGGAGCCTTGGTCCTTCTACAGGAGGGCAGGATGGCCCCAGTACTCCTGACAGCGCCAGGCCTCCAAGTGAGTTCAATTGGTTCTTTCTGGGAACTTTAAATGGGTTCTCGAGAGAAAGAGATGTCTGTTTCTTCTTCCTGGCCTAAGAAATGGGAATCTTTCTTGTCTGAGTCAGGCATTGAATACATCTCTTTGATTCTTAGGTTTTCTTCGTCTGAAATTGGGGGCTTGCACTAAATGGTTTCTAAGTCCTTCTCTGTTTCTGTACCTATTATGGTTTGATCCTAGGCTCACCAAAAGGTAGAATTTAAAGCCAGAAAGGACCTCAGTAATCATATAGTCCAATTGCCTGTTTTTTGAGATGAAGAAAAAGCCCTTCATAGAGAATTAGTAATAATTATTATTTATGTAGTATTTGGGGCTGTATAGAATCTTTTCTAGGAGCCCTTCTGAGCCTCACAACAATCCTGTATATGGGATACTACAAATCCTACCTCATTTTACAGGAGGAAAGGTCTAGTAAGAATGAAATTTGAGTCTACATATTCCTGACTCCAGTTCAGCACTTGATCCACAATGTCATGGTCCTTATCTGAGATCACACTGGTAATAAGTAGAAGAACCAGCATTCCTTTATAGGTCCTCTTCACCCAGGGCTTTTTTCCTGCTCTAGTTGCTAATTCCTTAGTTAAGTGTTATAAAAGATAGAAAGCAAATAATAAAAATGGGAAATATTGAAATCAGTCTTCTGTGATTACAAAGTTCTTGCCCCCCCCACATGTATAAGTAGTACAAGCATTATTTCCCCATTTGACAGATAAAGAAACTGTCAGAGAGAAATTACTTTCCCAAGAGCCTTGCAATATTCATTGCTTCAGTGTAGACTTTAGTACTCTGTATTCAGAAAAAGAAGATAACATAGAATCTGGTGCTATCTGAAATTTTCTCTTCACATTAATCTTGTTTTTTTTTAGTTGAGTTTTTTAGTTAACCTTATTGACTTTTATTATAGGAGAGGCAGAGAAAAAAGTTTAGATGTATATGACCTCCATTTCTGTGGTTAATTGTGTCCCAAAGAGTAATTGTAAAGATGAAAATAACTGCAAGACAATTGTAATAATATAAATCATAGTGTTTGTCTCAGATTTATTATTAAAAGTTCACCTTGTGAGAATGTTTATCCATGAAATTCTGGTCTTAAGCTATAAGATTTCTTAAAGTTGAATTGTTTTGGGATCATTATGGTGGAATGAATGGTACTGCACATGGATCTATGAAGACCTGGGTTCCATTTCTGCTTCTTACTCCTATATAACCTTTTCCAAGTCAGTTAATTTCTTTGGTCCTCAGTTTTCTTATCTATAAGCTGGGAGAAGTAATACCCACAGAATCATTTCATAGAGGCTTTGCAAGGTTTAAAAGAGATAATTTCTATAAGGCAGTTTTCAAGATGAAATACTATACAAATATAGGCTATTGTATTAAATGGTAATGAACCACTTAAGAAATAGCTAGAGTAAGCTAGAGTAACCATTTGAATTAGTCTGAAATGGTGCAGAAAGGAGGAAATAGCACTGGATAGTATTATCCAAATGGTATATTTGATCATTTTTGGAATAATATTGTATTGTTGCTTCAAACTGGAATTACTACTACTTGGATCAGGATAGCTAATATTAGTTGTTGTGTATTGTGGCACTATTGATAGCAAATTATGAATTGAGCATTATCCGATTCACACATATTCACTTAAAGAGATTATGAATGTATGAATGTGAGTATGTGACTTAGTCTTTCTTATATTTAGTTTTCTAATCTGTAGAATGACAATAAATTCTTTCATTGTCTCAAAGGAATTTTGTAGAAAAGTACATCACAAACCAAATGCATGCAATATATGTCTGAATTGCTATAGTTGTTTGCACATAATGAGAGATGTATGGTTGGTACTCAGTATATATTTGATTTGAAGAACATCAAGAACTATTCTTTAACATTCCTACCAAATTTACCATTCCCCAAAGGTCCAAAAGGAATTGGTGACATTTAAGGATGTGGCTGTGGAATTTACCCAGGAGGAGTGGGGAAGCCTGGACCCTTTCCAGAAGAAGTTATACAAAGATGTGATGCTGGAGAACTATAGGAACCTTGTCTTTCTGGGTAAGGAGAGCTGTTTCTTATGTCTGATTGTTTCCATGATGGAATCTTTCTTTCTTCAATTAGTCAAATAGCATTTTCTATGTGATAAACATTTGAGAGTTATTGTTTGACATGTGGTCATCAGTGCTTTACTTCTGCTCTTTAGGCCCAGATAAAAGGACTTTACTTTGTATAGCTGGATACTGGGCACTTCTTTGTATTACTTCTCTGTCCTTCAGATTCTCCTCAAAAGATTTTCCTCTCCTCAAGGATTCTCTAAAGTTCCATTGGAGGTATCTAAGGACAAGAAAGTTTTATCCTCTTACAAATGCAATATTATTTGTGATGGCAAATCTTATGTCTGACCCCCAATCTGTCTAAGGAAAACAATGCAGATTATTCTTCAGAGGTCCTGTGGACCTGCTTTGAGCATAACATATATATATATATATAACCATAAGTGCCTCTTTATCCCAGATAGTGAATAGAGATAGGATAAGAGCCTTTGTACTCAACATTTTTCCATTTTCAATGAGCAGGACTAACAGTTTGGAAACCAGCTGTGATCTCCCAATTGGAAGAAGGAGAAGCACCTTGGACAGAGGACAGAGAAGTGCCAAAAGCCATCAGTCCAAGTGAGTCACTAAAAATCAGGCATATGGGAGTATGAGCCACACCTTAGATTGTCTTTCTGGGAAAGTATCAGTATTGGAGTTCTCCTTAAAGTTCTCTGTATCTCTGGAGCAGAACAAAGGCAGCAAGAGCTTTCAAAAAATTATTTTCCTGGTATCTGTTGGGAAAGTTTTTCCTTCAGTCAAAGGCCTTTCTCTTACATTTTTCCTTAAGGTTACTTAATCCTCAACAACTATTCTCTTGCTTTAACTTCCCTTAATCATGCTTTTTTTGTAAATTTTATTTAATTTTTTTCAATGAACAAAAGAAATGTTTTCTTTTCCTACTTCCTCTTTTTCAAAGGGTAAGAACTCTTGTAACAAATATGCATCAAGCAAAACAAATTCCCTCACAGGCCATGTCCTAAAAACAAACCTTGATCATTCTTTGTAAAAAATGTGAATACTAACTTGGGAGCAGCTAGGTGGTCCAGTGGATAGGGTGCTGACCTGGAGTCAGGAAATCCTGAGTACAAATTGTGTAGATAGAAACCACTCCCTAAGTTTGTCCTATCCCACATCCCATTTTATGTGCATACTTTGCATGATGGAGTAGTACAGAAGTAAAAAGGTGTGGTGAATGAGGGGAGGTCTTTTTCTCAGAGCGGGAGTGTGCTCATGCTGTTGTAGACTTGAGGGCTTTTGAAGGCTTAAGTGGTTCGGCAGGCTGGGGATTTCGGCTTTCTGATTCAGCTTAGGTATTTAGCTAGGTGATATTTTCTGTCTCCTTCCTATATTTTCCTCTTTTTGCTTTATCTCAACTTTTATTAAAACTTAATTGTTAAGTTACTAATAGATTCCTGACTTGAGATTTAATTTTGTAAACGGTGACCAATCTTTTTTTAAATTAACATTACATTTAATATTTCACTTTCATTATTATAAAATCTAGCCTTGAATACTTACTAACTATATGACCCTGAGCAAAGCACTTAACCTCATTTGCTTTAAACCACTCGAGAAAGAAATGGCAAAATATTCTAGTATCTTTTTCAAGACATCATTGGTGTGCAATAGCCCAAAGAGTCAGAAACAACTGAACAAAAAAAAACAATACTGATTTGAAGTAAAACACTTATTAACTGTTTACTGTGTGCTAGGCACTTTTTTAAGTTCTGAGGATACAAATTTAATTTAAAAAGCAATTAGAACTTTTAAAGAAATTTCTATTCTAATGGGAAAAAAATACAGAAAGAACTGGAAACCTTGAGGCAGAGAGAAGTCGGTTATGTAGGTAGATTGTGGGGAGTGAGGATTAGAGTCAGCAATGGAAAAAAACATAAACTAGATATCTTAGAAATGCAGTCTTGGCTAGAAACTAAAGATTCAGTAAAAAAAAGGCCTTCAGGGTAGAAAAACTTCTGGAGGAGTGGAGAAGATAAAACTATAATTATGTCTTGTTTTTTATATAACTTTCTTTAGAGTATATGTTCTCAAATTGCTTTTTTTGATCTACTTTACTGAGTGCTAGTCTTCACCTTTTTGTCTTCTTAAGGAAGAACTATTATAATGATATAATAATAATAATCCATTTTTAAGTATTCACAAATCTGTTTAGCCATTCCCCAACAGTTGGAAGCATGAGTCCTTTGTGGCTATGTTTTGGTATTACAAATAAAATTTCTGACTTTTGAGAGAGAGATTTCCCCTAATTTTTAAATATTTGAAAAATATAGTTATTAATATACATGGGACTCATTATAGTATATAATGAGATGTTTTTATTACTTGTCTCCATGTCTACTCAGTTTTTCCTAGCATTTTTATTGAGTATTGATTTCCTTCTCACTGTTTAGTAATCTTAAATTTGAACATCTCAAACTCAACATGTCTAAAATGGAACAACTCATAATTCTCCCAAAATTCATTTGCTCTTCTGAGCCTCCCAATTTAATGGATGCTATTCCATCTTTCCAGTCATCTAATTTTACAACCTTGGGTGTCATCCTTTTACTCTTATTAAAATAGAGAGGTTAGGAGATAAGTTTGAAGTTATACCAGTTTGACTCACAGGAGGCACTAAGGGAAAAGAGGATTCGATTCCAAAAGGAATTTCAGGACAGAATAAGAGAGGGACTTAAGCCTGGAGCTGGAGCAGAGTTCCTGTTTGCATTTGGAACTTTGGAGTGACAACTTCCAGGAGCTTAACTGACCTTCCCAGAGAGGAGCGATTGCCCTGCTGTTTGAGCCTTCAGATCAGCTTTTCAGCTTCTGGACTTAGCTTTCAATCAGTTCCTGCCTCTTTGTTCCTGTCCTGAATTTTAAGATACTTGTCTGTAATCAAGGAGACTTTCAGGCTTTTGGCTGAAGGCTCTGACACCCAATCACCATCCTTATTCAGCAACTGAACTATACTGCCTTTCCCAAAGACTGTTTTGGAGTGTCCTTAGGCAGAATAGTTAGAATTTAGGGATTTTGGGGTGCAGATAGAGAGTATAAGGTGATACTTAGCAGCAAGTCAAAGAAAACAGGGTTTTGCAGGCCTATTAGATTTGGAGGGTGGAGTAATTAAAGTTTCAGAGTTAGGGAATTACCTTGGCCCTCCTTATCCCATATCTTGTTTATTTACAATATTAAACCTTTTGTTAACTTAATATAGAAGTCAAATTGTGTGACTAAGAGATCCAGGTCTGAAGGCAGCCATTTTGGTCTATCAGGCTGGTACAGACAGAGACACTGGACTTTCAACCTTGATTTCTCTAGAAATATTATAATCTACATCTTCCACTCTCCTTTCTCCCTTAACCCTTCTATCTAATCAGTTTTCAAGTGTTATTAACCCTACTTTTATAGACTCTTCTCTCTCCTTTTTTCTGTACTCACCCATCCCCTGCCTTATTTATACCTTACTCACTTCTTATCTTTTAATTTGTATCTCTACATGATCTTGTGCCATCTACTATGTTCTCAATGCTACTGACAAATTAATATTATTCTTGACATCCTTCGTATATGCCCTCTTCTATCCTTGCAATACTATCATCACTTCATGCCTAGGTTATTTCAGTAGTTTGCTAGTGTTACAAGGGAATCACTTTAAAAGACTGATATATATTAATTTAAGGTCGCCAAGGAATCAGCTATGTAATTCCTAAATGAAAAACTCAAGTCAGCCGTCAGCCTTTTTTGGAGTTTATTTACAATAGGAGTAAGAAAGGAATTAGAGATAGCGAGAGAGAAAAAGGGAGAGAAGGGAATAGGGCTTAAATACCCCTTCTGTTTAGGCTGGGCCAAAAGGCCCAAGCCCTTAGATAGCTGGGGCAAAGAAAAGAGATCAGTCCCTATTACTCACGTGACCAAAATGGAGAAACAGTCTCAGAGGCCCCCACCTTCAGCTTCCTTCAGAGCAAGCTTCTCAGAGTCCACCGCAATCACCCCGACCAAAACTCCTCCATCCCCTCCAGTCTCCAGACCCTCCTATCTTTAAGGAAACCCTCCAAGTTGCCTCCCCTCAGTCCTCACATCTACCAATCACTCTTCATCAATTTCCCTGTCAATGGAGGCTCTCGCTTAACCCAGGACCGCCCAGAGGTTTCTGGCTTTTGCACATGTCTGTTGAAGGTCATATTTTTCAAATGATTAAATCTTTACTCCTTTGCTACAGCCCTTTCTAAATCCTGTTAACTTGAGTAGGGTAGAGATTGGGATAATTAAATTTTGATCTAGGCTGCAGCCCTTACTCAATCCTATTAGGACTGAATAGGGTGGAGTATCTCCATTGTATCAATTCTAAAATCAATCAAGACTCAAAGAAATTCCTGTTCTATGCTTAAGCATAGGTCAAAGTCCTTTCCATTGTTCAGCAAAAGGTTTCTGTCCTAAAGTAATCTTAAGAAGGGAAGAGAAAGAACCTCCCATGCCAATGGGGTTCCCATTCCAATAGACTATCAGTAAGAAATTTTCCAAGTATGAAATATCCCAATGGTGAAATTTCCAACATTTATAAGTCTAAGGAATTTTGAGGTTTACACTAGTCTATCCCCTACCTCACTCTTCAAAACCCTCTCTATTCCATTTTCCATTGAGCTATCACATTGATCTTCCTCAAGCCCAGGTCTAATCTTATCACCACCCAAGTCGTTAAAGTCCAGTGACACCCTGTTATCCCTAGGATCAAATATAAAGTCTTCTGTTTGGGATTTTAAAGTCCTTCACAGCTCAGCCTATTTTTGCCTTTCTAATCTTGGGCTTTGTTCTTCTCCACCTGTCCCATGATCCAGCTACCCTGACTTACTTGCTGTTCCTCACATGCGATGTTCCATCTCCTGACATTGATCATTTCACTGACTGTCCTCCATTTTTGGAACTACCTTCCGTAGTAGAATATTTATTAGTTAATTACAAGTTAATTAGGAAATAGGGTTAATTAACAAAATTTGTTGATAGATGATAAGAGAGAATTGAATGAATTGGATTTCTTTAAGTCAAGAATGGAATCTCAGAGGTATGATGGGAAGATAATGATCCCAAGGAGTCTTGGGAAGAACAGTTGGACCAAAGAACTGACTCTTTGAACGATCCTGAATAAAGAAGGTTGTTCAAAGAGCCTGCTCTGTGAATTGGGAGAATTTCTGGTGAATTTATTTCTTGAAAAACATCCTAGCCGACCAGAAGAGATTGTTGGGTGCAGTAGCTGTGCTTGCCCCAGGAGGTGGCAAAAAAGAGTGAGCTGCTTGAGTGGAGAAGTCAGTGAAGATTCTAACAAGTTGCTTTTCCAACTGTGCAGCAGGAAAGAAATCTAAGTTATTCCTCTCTGTTTATCAAGTTCATATTTTAGTTGTCGGATAGAAATATAGTTATTTTGGGAATTTAGGGAAAGAGAGTAGCTTAAGATAGGATCACCCTTGGTGATCACGAAGCATTTCCTCACAGGAAAGTTGGGTTTGGGATTGATTTAGAAATTATTAGTAGAGGGTATATTTTCTTATCCATATCTGACCTTCCTTTTACTTTCTCTTTTATACCAATTTTAAAAGTTATAATAAATAGGATTTTATGTAACGGCCTGAGCCAGAATCTTCTTCAACTTTCTTCAGTTTTCATCAGTGACAACTATTAGTAACACCAATACAAATAATTAAGAAAGGTCAATACCCCAAAATAACACTTCTCACCATCTAGTTTCCCTTCCTTCAAATCTCCTTTAAAGCAAAAAACTTTAGTCCTCCTTTAATCTTTATACTTTTCCTATGAGATTATTTTCAATTTATTCTGTTTCTAACTTATTTGTACATAGGTTGCATCTCCCATTAGACTATGAACTTTTTGAGGGATATATGAGGTGTATAGGCAAGACTAGCACCTCTGGTGTGAAGGCTTGGTGAGCCCATTTCAAGTCTGCTTATCTACCTTTGGTGTCCACCTTTCACTTAACTTAACTGTGGCTCCAAGAAGCTGTAGCATGCTCAGGGAACACACCCCAGCAAAATCATCTTGGCAGATGGACTATAGCCTATTGAGAGTAACTAACAGACCTCAAAATTGTTAGGGGATGTTTATCTCACATGTGAAGGCCTCCTTTTGGCAGAATGGGAAAATGGGAATAGTTTGTTCTAGCAACCATGGAGGTGGCTGAAGCAGGTACTATGAATCATTTAGAGCTTGGTCAGAAATCAAAGGCACTAAGATCATCCATTGCATGCTGGGCCATTACCAGTCTTCTACAGCACTCTCAAATGTAATCTATCTTTGGATCGAATTTGAGTTTTTTCATAATAGTGATTCCATTTGGAAACAGATGAATCATAAGTTATCTAAAGGAGTCTATATTTTCTATATCAGATTTTTGAAACCTGAATATACTATTAAACAAATTGAGTTGGCTCAGTTTTGATAGTCTTTTTATTTTATTTACCTTTGTACTCTTTTTACTATATCAATAACCATGTTTTTAGTGCATTTTTTGTTATTTAGACCATTATTCAATAATGTTACACGAGGTATAATTTCAAAATATGCACTTTATTTCCTTTTTAGCTAGAGAATGTCCCCAGTTAATGCCAGTACAGTAAAACTGGCAGTGGTTTTCATCATGACTTTATGTCTTTGAAAGTTTTTTAGTTTTACTAATTCTTTTTCATAAATAAGAATCTATTGCCAGCAGTACTTTGTGGCTACAGTCTTATTATTATCATTATTAAAAAATACAATTTTTCTGTATTTGCTACTTTACTGATAGCATAGGATCATAGGTTCATACTTATTTAAACTGGAAGAGTCCTCAGAGGTTATCTAGTATAATATTCTTGTTTTAGGTAAGGAAACTGAGACCAAGAGCAGTTATGTGACTTTCCCAGGCTTATGTAAGTAGTGTCTGAGGAAGATTTTCTTAATTTTAAACCCAGGGCTTCTTAACTTCAAAAACAGTATTTTTATCTATTGTAATAACCACAGAATGAAATTCATTATCCTGATTAACATCTTTCTCTAGTATTGCTTTAGTTTTTCTAGTCTTGAAGGATAAGGAGAAAGAAAGACATCATTTCTATATCTGTAAATGTGTTCAGAAAACTCCTGATGTTTGTCTAGTACAATTAATGCCATCTTGATTTAAAATACATGCTTATTTTATCATGTTAAAAGTTGTCCCTTATGCTTTAATTCTTGCTTCATATATTTAAAAACAATTTAAGTATGCATAGTATTTCAAAATTTATTTAATGTTATTTTGTTTTTCTATTACCTACTTTTTCTAATTATCTTCTCCCCTTTCACAAAGAATTATAACTTGAAGTGAAAACATTTAAAAAAACAGCTCAGGAAATTATAACAACATATCAGTATAAAAAAAAAAACATTGTCTTCTACTGAAGGGGAGTGGGAGGAGGGGTACCTTACAGAGAGGTAGGAGAAAGAGTTTTCTACATTTTTACTTTATTTTGAGACCAAACTTGGTCTTTATATTTTTGTGGCTCCCATTTTTTTTTACTTCATTGTTTTCCCTTTCCATTTAATTTATTGTGTATATTTCCTGTTTAAGCTTACTGTGCTTTAGTATGTCTTTAGAATTTCATAGATATGTGAAAGAATATAAAGACATATTAAGGCAAAGTAAGGTTAAACAGGAAATACCTTCTTTCTTAGAATCAATACTGTGTATTCGTTTCAAGGTATAAGAGTGTTAAGGGGTAGGCAGTAGGGGTTAAGTGACTTGCCCAGGGTCACTGTAAAAATTAAATTTAGTCTCTAGTAATAAAAGTATTATTAAAGATTATTAGAAATTAAGGAATACAGAAAATACAAAATAAGAAAACCACGTGCCTAGGGCTGATTAGCCCATTCACAGCCTACTTACTACATGTTGCAATGTTTCAAGTCGAGGAAGAGCAAGCTGCGTGTGAGCATAGAAGTGGAAGAGGCTTTTGGGAGGCAGAGAGCCCGTTAAATACTAAATTGTGATCTTGCCCAGGTGGAGACTCAGGTGAGATTATAGGAAATTCTGGGAAGTACCAAGGACTTCTGGGGTTTGAAGTCTGGGGTTCAAATCTCCATTTTACATCACACAGCAAGGAAGTATGTTAGGTTAAATTTGAAGCCAGAACCTCCTGTCTCTAAGCCTGGGTCTCAATCCATTGAGCTACCTAACTGCCTACGTAATGAACTTTTAAAGTAGAAGTATAGAAAAACTTCCTTTAAAGATAAACCAAAGAACTACAGTGTATCTCATATGCCTTATGTTTCATTTTGTAAAACATTTTGCCAGGTGCACTTTTTGGTTACTCCGAAATACCTAATTTGAATTTCCTTTCTGATTCATTAATGCAAACTGATTGGGCTGAACTAACCTAACAAAGTACCATTATGTTTTGGTACTAAGATAGTGATCTTTCAATAAAATTATTGAATTGCAAAATAATAATAATATAAGAGGTATATGTATAAAACCACAACTGGCATAATAATGCAATGGAGAAACTCTAGGAGGTTCCCAAATATATCTTTGTGCGCCTGGGGAGCCTCTTTCCTACTCGTACTTGATTTAGTTTTATAAATACTAATGATAGAAAAAAAACAAGAGCAAGGAATTTAAGCATAATAGTAATGGAAGGGGAGACAAAATCATTTCTGTTCACTAATGAAAGGCTTTACATAGAAAATACCAGAGAATCAATAAGGACTTATTGAGACAATTAAAATTTTCAGGGAAAGACCAAGTTACAAAATAAACCTAGAAAACCAATGTAGCAATAATAAAACCCAAGAGTCATTAATATATCTCATTCATAACAACTACATAATGTGTAAAATATATTTGTTAGGCTACTAAGGCAGACTCAGAATCCATACTCTTTAAAGATATGACGGATACTTTAAATAGTTGAAATATAGTCAGTACTCATAACTTGTTTGGGGCAATATAATAAGAAGACATTACTTAAATTAGTTCATAGATTCAAAGTCTTGCCAATCAAACTACCAAAAGGTTGCTTTATTTTTGTTATTATTCAGTTGCTTTTCAGTCATATCTGATTCTCTGTGACTCCATTTGGGGTTTTCTTGACAAAGAGAGTAAAGTGGTTTGCCATTTCCTTCTCTAACTCATTTTACAGATTAGGAACAGAGGTAAACCCAGGCTTACAAAATTAGTAAGTGTCTAAGGCCAGATTTTAATTCAGGAACATGAATCTTTCTGACTCTAGGCCCAGCACTCTATCAGGTCGGCTACCCAATTGTCCCAGAATTCCTTATAAAGCTAGACAAATAATACAATTTTTTCAAAGGAACAAAAGTTTCAAAACCTATAGGGATTTTTCTAAAAACTAGGAATGAAAAGGAAAGAGATGGGAAGATATCTTAATTATCATCTCTTATGCTGTAAAGCAATAGCCAGTAAAAAAAAAAATACCCAGTATTTGTTAAAATTATAGAAGTAGTTCAATGGAAAAGATTAGAGAGGGGCAGTGAGGTGGCTCAGTGGGTAAAAAGTCAGACCTAGAGACAGGCCCTGTTCAAACTTGGCCTTAGATACTTTCTAGCTATGTGACCCTGGGCAAATCATTTAACCCCAATTGCCTAGCCCTTACCACTCAGTATTGATTGCTTAAAAACAAATTAAAAGGAACTAGTCTAGGTAGATTTCACAGTGATGGCTGGGGATGAAAAATTAACTAAATAGTAGAGCAAGGCAATCCAAAATTATATAATAAATCCTTTCAACTACATGAAATTGAAAAATATTTGCACTAACAATCAAAGCAATTAGGATAAAAAGGGATACTCATATTAGGAAAAAACACCTGTACTTTATAGCTCTGATAATAGCATGCTATCTATGTAGAGTACCTATGTAAATATATAATGCCCTCAAAGTTTGAATGGTTAAAGGATATGAAAAAACTGTTCTCAGAAGACTTGTAGAGTATCATGAACAGAACCAAATATTTCTCCAAAATTCTAATTAGATATTAAATGCAAATCAAAAGAACTTATGCCCCCCAAATATGAAAAGAGATCAATGGGAAACTGAATAAACAATAATTGAACTTCCAAAGACAAAACAAAAACAACCTAAAAAGTACTCTAGTCCTGATCATCTTAGAAGTTAGTGTTCAAGTATCAATGTATATACCTTTTGTAAGTAAATGTTTTCAGTAGTAGAGAAAGAAAGGCATGATGCTAAATTTCTGTTTCCAAATAAATAAGATCTTTATAAACAAGAAGGAAGGAATAAAGTAGAGAAATAATTAAAGGGAAATATCCCTGATGAATATTAATGCAAAAATATTAAAAATTGAACAAAAAGCCCATGTCAAAAATAAATTTTTCATGGTGAAGAAGTAGAAAGACAAGAATTATTCTTTTTTCAGATTTAGGAGAGGATATTTACACTTTTTATTTCTTTCAGATTTGGAAACTAGGCCTGAAACCAAGGAATCTATTCATGAAAGACTGAGAAAGAATGATTCACATATTTCTAAACTGGAGGAAGCCTGGGAATATTATGTAGGATTTGAGGGACTGCAGCAAAACCATGAGGAGATACAATGCAGGTAAATAAAAAAATCACTCAAAGGAAAACTAACACATGATAGAACTTTCTGGCAAAATTCAAACCATTTACTTTATCTATCTATCTATCTATCTATCTATCTATCTATATATGTGTATATATATATGTATATATATATATATATGAAACATTATTCAGGCTTAAGGAAATAATCAAAAATAGCAAATAATAAAAATTCATTCAGCTTATAATTTTTTTCTTTTTTAATAGCTTATAATACCTATTAGAAACTTTATGAATGTAATGCATATAAATAAACCTATAACCACATTTCTTCAATTATTTCTCATCACAGAATTCCTAATGGAGAAAATCTTTATAAAAGTCATGAATACATAGAGGCCATCTGGAGTACACACCTCGTTGAATCTCAGACAATTCATAGGGGAAAAAAGCTGTACGAAGATAGTGATTGTGGGAATGCCTTCCATTCCAGCTCCTTCCTTACCCAACATCAGAGCCTACTTACTGGAGAGAGGACTAATGAATGTGGAAAGGCCTTCAGCTGGTACTCACAATTTATTCAAAACGAAAGACTGCACAATGTAGAGAAATCTTATGAATATCATGTATGTCCAGTAGAATTCTCCTATAGCCAATACCTTACCAACCACCCAAGAATTCATAATGGAGAGAAGCCTTATGAATGTAACTATTGTGGGAAGCCCTTCCGTTGGAGATCACAGTTAACTGCACATCAGAGAATTCATACTGGAGAAAAGCCTTATGAATGTAACTATTGTGGAAAGGCCTTCTGCAGGAGATCACAGTTAACTGTCCATCAGAGAATTCATACTGGAGAGAAGCCATATAAGTGTAATGAGTGTGGGAAGGGATTCCGCCATAGTACAGAATTAAATCTACATCAGAGAATTCATGCTAGAGAGATGTCTTACACATGTAACAATTATATGAAGGCCTATAGCCCACATTCAGACTTTATGCTACATCAGAGACTTTATATTGATGAGAAACCTTATGAATGTAACTATTGTGAGAAGGCCTTCCATCGGAGTTCACAGTTAACTCGACATCAGAGAATTCATACTGGAGAAAAACCTTATGAATGTAATTATTGTGGGAAGGCCTTCCGCCAGAGTTCACATTTAACTCGACATCAGAGAATTCATACTGGAGAAAAGCCATACAAGTGTAAGGATTGTGGGAAGGGCTTTCATCAACGTTCAGAATTAATCCCGCATCAGAGAATTCACACTGGAGAGAAACCTTATGAATGTAGCTATTGTCAAAAGGCCTTCCATCGGAGTTCACAATTAACTCGACATCAGAGAATTCATACTGGAGAGAAGCCCTATAAATGTAATTATTGTGAGAAGGCTTTCCACCAGAGTTCACAATTAACTCTTCATCAAAGAATTCATACAGGAGAGAAGCCTTACAAATGTAAAGACTGTGAGAAAGCCTTTCACCAGAGTTCAGAATTAACTCTACATCAGAGAATTCATACTGGAGAAAAGCCTTATAAATGTAAGGATTGTGGGAAGGCTTACAACAGGAATTCAGAGTTAACTTTACATCAGAGGATTCATACTGGAGAGAAACCTTATGAATGTAAACATTGTGCAAAAACCTTCCGCCAAAGTTCACACTTAAATCGACATCAGAGAATTCATACAGGAGAGAAACCTTATAAATGTAACTATTGTGGAAAAACCTTTCGCATCAAAGAACATCTTATTATACATCAGAGACTTCATACAGGAACCTTATGAATGTTGTGAAAGTAGGAAAGCTTTCCACAAGAATTCACAATTCTACATCAAGAAGTCATACTGGAAACAAGCAATAGATATATATTGATTGTGGAAAGACCTACACCTAGAGTTCATGATTTACAAAAAAATCAAACTTCATGCTGGAGAGAAGAAACATCAAAATTCATACTTTCCACAGGAGTAAACATTTAAATAGACAACAGAGAAATACTAGACAGAAAACTTATGACGGTTATTATTGTAGGAAGTTCTTTTATATAAAATGATGCTTTACTGTTGAGATGTCACAATTAGGAGGAACCTTATATATAAACTACATAATTGAATGTGGGAAAATCATCCACTAGATTTCAGAATTAATGTCAGATAAATTCATATTAAAGAGAAGCCTTGCAAATTGACATCAGAGATGAATACTATAGAAATGACTTGTAAATCTAAGTAACTATTCTGTAAAGACCTTTTGTATCAAAGAACATCTTATTGTACATCAGAGACTTCAGTTAGGGGGAGAAATCTTATAAATGTAATAAATGTGGGAATGTCTTCATCTGGGCTCATGCTTAACTATATACTAGTATTAGTTTTATGGTTGGACTGAATATATTTAATTGGTCGCCAGGGATTTAATTTCTAAATCCCAAAAATGAATTACTAAAGTAAAATAGAATTTATGGTAGTTTATTTTTCCAATAGAGGGACGATATTAAGGAAGAGAGAAAAGGGGAGAGAGAGAGAGCTCTGGCTTCCTCTGAGCCAGGTAGAAATTCTAATGCCCCAACCAGGGGAAAGGAATCTCAAGATGATGGGCCTTTCCTGGATGCTCAAGCCTCCAGAAAGGGCAAGGAAGGAAGTCAGCCTTTACACTCACCATGGTGTCAGTTCAATCAGCAGATTCTTTTATCAGCCTCAACTCCAGAAGGCTTCACTCCCAAGTGTGTCTCTTTCAAACTCCAAGTGTCCCTCTTCACTCCAAGTGTCTCTCTTCACTCCAAGCATCTCCATTCCAAGTGACTCCCTTCAAGTGTGTCTGTGTGTATCTGTTTCCACTTTTAAAGACCTTTTTCTCTTGTGTCACTTCCTCTAAATTTTTACATCTACCAATCACAGCTGACGCTCCACTCCAGGACTGCCCACTCTTTCACATGTGGGTCACAGACTTCCCACTAAATGTATGAAATGGGTGTTCACACCTTTTTGTGGTTAAAATCCAAAATGGGTAGATCTCCATACTCAACTTTAAGTACTGTGCTTTATACTTTGGGAATTCTAAAAATAGACAGGGGATTACAATTTAATCTTCACAATCAAGGAAGAGCTAAGTACATTCATTATTACAATCAGGAGAGAGCCAAATCCAATCTTCACACTAGATAACTCAATGTAGAGAAGCCTTACAAATGTAATAATTATAAGACAACATCCAGCCAGAGTTCACTGACATCAGAGAATTCATAACGGAGAGGACTTATTTAGGGGAGACTATATCAAAGTACCCCTTAGTAGACCAAGATATCACACTAAAGTCTACTGCCTCTCACAGGGGCTTATACATCAGAAATTCATAGTGAAGTGACACCTTTAAAGTGTATTTATTGGAAAAAAGTTATTGGAACTCATGGCTTACTGAACAGCAAATAATTCATATTGGAGAAAAACAATGAGCATAATGATTGTGGAAAGGCCTTTTGACTGGTTCAACAGAATTCTTGCAGGAGAGAAAACTTAAGAATATAAAGAGATCTTCCTGAATAGCACATAACTCATAGAATATCAGGGAATTCATGCTGGAGAGAAGCCTTTTGCGTTTAGTGATTGTGGGGAGATTTTCCACTGACATTTCATACCTTACTCAAAATCAGAAGACGATGAAAAGAAGCCTATTAAATGCTATGAATGGAAAATCTCTTCAGGACCTCAGGTTGTTTAACATAAGAAATTGCATAAAGAAATGATACTTTAAAATTATCAGGGAAGACATTCCCTAACAACACACATCTTAGGAAACATCATGAGCCTCACCCTAGAGAGGAGCTTCATGAATGTATTGTAATGTTTAGAGGAAGGTCTTTAATGAAAGCAGAACCTTTATTCAATACTCATTTCTCATACCAGAAAAAAACCTTCACAAAGATGGAATCTCATGAATACAATTACCTTGAGAAAGCTTTCTGATTAATGAACCAAGTCATGACAAAATCAGGAATAACAAGAAGAAATGTTTAGAAGAGGGCATTATGGGACTTATCATGTATGAGAAAAAGCAAGTAGGCCAATATGACAAGATAAGTATTTATTTTTCTTTGCCAAGTAGGTTAGGCTAGTTCTTTTCCCTTAAAAGGCAAGGAAAGAAATTATTGGCCAAGACTTTATTGGCCAAGGGAGCTAAGGCCTAAACTGTCTAGTTGATTGAAATGGCTTCCTGCTAGCCTCAATCCATATTGAAGTGGCTTCCAATTCAACTAAAAGCATAAAAAAGCCCATTCATGTAGACTGGCTCAAACTCCCAAGGCCATTGGAATCATCACATCCTGGTCTACTGACCTAGCTCATTTCTTTAAGGAGATAAAGAATGGCCAGATTAATTGTTGCATTTTTATTAAGTATCCTTTCTATGCTGTGGCTAATTAAACGTTCTTTTGTTAACTGCTGAATGACCTGAGTCTCTCTTTTCATTCCAATAATGGAGTTATACTACCAGCTTTAATCCAGCACTGATCAAAGAATTTTGTATAATCAGTAGTAAAATGAATGCAGGAAAATGCTTTCAGAGGAGGTACATTAATTAGGAGGTCTCTCCTTCCTTCATTGTTTTGAACTCATTGGAGAATTTGAGGTGTCAATATAAGAATGTTACATGTGAACTGGCCCAGCACATTGCCCAGAAGGAGGCACTTTCCTGTTTTTTAAAACTAAACTGAGATAAGCAGTTGCTGGATCTACTAATAAATAATACAAATGGAAAGGATAATGCTGTTGGAGGCAGGGATAAGCTTGAATGAACTCATAAGCAAATTATGAGAAGAATGGTTATTGACCAAGAAGTTTTGCTAGAAAATGTGCCATTTCTTCCTGAAATTAGTGTTTTTATGACATGGGATTGAGAATGGAAATGAGGAAACTTTGAGAACTGGAGGTTGAAAATTCATGGATTTATCCCATTACTCTTCATCCTCCCGAAAAGGGTTTTTATTCCATAGAAAGAATAGAGGGCGGATGGGTACCAAGGAACTGAGAAGGTTGCACATGAAGCTTAAACAGCAACCTGATGAAATTCTAGAGTGAGAGTGTAATTCAATAGGGTAAATTTGAAAATCCACATCAGTACCATGAATTTGGCAAATTGTAAGATTTACTTTTCCTCATTCAGTTAAATCAGTTATTACAAATGGAAACTTCCCTTTGTCCATTTTAAAGGAACTGCTGCCCAGTGGTGACCACGTTACTAGTATCAAGGATGACCCATTAAGTCCACCCAGTTTCTGGAAAATCAGTAAAGGAAGAGATATCAAGCTCTGAGGGAGCAGTGTCTGATTTGGCTCTTGGTTATTGTGGTTAGACCTAAATAGAAACTTGGCAGTTTCATTCTAACATCTCATTAACACCAAATATTTCCCCCCTTCATTTTGGGGTTGGGGATGGAATGGCAGAGAGGGAGTGGTAAAAAGACTTCCTCCAATGATGAGGATGGAGGAAGCTAGATTAATTTGCTTTACCAGTACTTCTCTGTGACTCATGAGGGAGGCAAGTGGTACCTGATAGTTTGTAGTGGACAACAGGGAACTAAACAGAATTGCAATGTTCATCTCATTGTTGTTCCTAACCTGCCAACGTGGTAGATCAGGTAGCATAGATCCAGGACATGTCCAGGGCTAACGCTATTCAGCAGCAGTTGGTTTTCACTTAAGGAGTAGTCCAGTATACTTTCGCTGTGCTTTCCTAGAACTTATGAACTCTCCTTCATATAAACACATTCTGATGGACAGGATCTTGGAGCCTTCCTTACCTGAAGGCACTGATATCCATCCATCACTGAACTGATGACATATAGATGACCATGCTGGATGAGAACCCACACAATTAATAGCCCATATGAGGAAAAAGGCTTGGGCAACAAAACCTAAAAAATGCAAGGTGAATCGTGAGAATCCAAATAATTCAGGATACTGTAGGACAAGCTTCCTAGAGTTGTTTCCCCACTATGTGTTGTAGGGATCTAGCTGCACAGTAAATGAGATGGAACCTGGAATCAGGAAGAATGAGTTCAAATCCTTTCTTAGACACCTATTATCTGTGGGACCTTGGGCAAGTCACTTAACTTCTTTCAACCCATTTCCTCCCAAGTAAAATGGAGATAATATATCACCAACTTCACAAGTCGGTTGTATCAACTGAAAATATGTGTTATGCTCTTCAAAACTTAAGACATTAAAATATTTGTTGTCAATAATAAACTAGATTTTTGGACTCTTGGAAACTTCTCTCAACCCCTCCTGATAATCTCTCTTTACAGGGTTTCCTGCAAGTTTAACTCTTTCAAGTGGGTCTTAGAATAAACTTCTGCCCCAAAAGACCTAAAGCAAGCTATACAACAGTATCTCCCCAAGACTCTTAAGATGGGAATGAGGACAGGGCATGCTTTTTGCAGGTCTCAATTCTTAAAGACCAGGTTAAGCAGGCTTTGGCAGACATCTTTCAGTGGTAATTTGATAGTATTTCCCCAATGTGCTTCCTAGAAAGGATGATGTATCATGGATGGTAGCTTATGGAAGAGAGGAACATGATAGTCCAAGACCAAGTATCGACACTGGAACTAAACAGGCTGAATACAAAGTAGCAATGACCTCTTTGTAATTTACCCCTAAATGTGATTTTTAAAAAGGTGACAGAGATGTCATCTGTTCAATAGTCCTGATATGTCTGGTACTTCTTTTGCTACTGCCAGCATTATATCAGGAGAACCACTGTGAATTGTATAGATCCCTTGGGTATGTTACCACAGATAATCCTGGATTCTGATGAAGAACTAGTCACTGTGTCAAATGTGTCATTTCCTGGTGCTCCTGCTCACTATCTCTGCCTTTATTGGAAGATTCAATATGAACTGAACTGACCACTTTGATCTCTTACTATAAATGACTGACCAGAGATGAAGAATCTATGCCTAAAATTTAATAGTTTATGCTACAGCCCTTGATATTCCTGGTGCTTCTCCTGCTTATGGTCATTACTTTACATCAAGAGATCCATTGTTTATTATAGATGTTTAATATCACCTTCCACAGGGTTCACACTATTAAGATTCAAGATTTGGTTCTTTTGAAGTGGGGAGACATAGCCTAGGATCTCATCTCAATTCTTTTCTATATTTGGTCACTCAGTGGAACATTAAATCTTTTGTTTTTTTTTATATCTTTCAAACTTCCTAAAATTTCTTTTTCTTCCAGTATTGTCTATGTCCAACTCCTTGTAATTCTAAAATTTGGGTTGTTTTTTTTAATAATTCTAAAGCCATTTAAATATTTGAAAGTCTCGTGGAAAATTTTAGATACCTTACTTCTGAGGAATGGAGTGTGACAGAATAAATATGTATCAGAATTCACCATCTTCCTTCATTCCACCAAAGTTGGGTTATTTTTTTCCCTGAAAAGCAAAGAAGTGGCCGACAGAACATGAATGACTCTGAAAGCTAAGAATCAAGCCCCATTTAGCTGTTCATACAGCTTTCTGGTGGGCTTAGGCCATGCCGTGATGCTTTTCCTAGTTCCCTACAGTCTTTTATGTCCTTTCAAGTTGAAGTAAGGGAATACAAATTGGAAAGTGTCTCAAAGCCTTGGAATCCCTCCAGCCTCTCCTGCTGACCAAAATAATTTCTATATGAACCCATGATGGACCAAATCTGCCAGATTATAAACTGAATTTTTGTTAAGTACTATGGCTACATAGCTAAGTAGTAACTGTTGAGTGAAAGCAATATTTAGCTTCCCTCCTTCTCCTTCCAACTCCCCAAGACAGCAATCAATCTGAAAGGGAATGCACATGAGTAATAGTGTAAAATATCTCTTTATATTAGTCATTTTGTGCCACAACTCAGTTTCCAATTCTTTGTCACCACAAAAAGAGCTGCTATAAATATTTTTACACAAACAAGTCCTTTTCCCTTTAAAAAAATTTCTTTCGAATATAGACCTAGAAGTGGCATTGCTGGATCAATGAGTATACAGTGTTGCTGGTTTTTTTAAAATTTTGATTCTAATGCACATTCTAACAATAGGAAAAAAGCATTGTTGGATTGGGTATGTTTCTGTTGGTCTTTCAGAAGCTGTTTTACAAATCTTTGAAATCTTTTTTATTTAAAATATTTAAGTTAAATATTTAAAATAATAAATTTATAGCATGGAATTATTTTGAATATAATATAGTAGAATTTTGGCATTGAGAGACCATTAGAAGAATGTACCCCAATTTTTCAAGCCCCTCTGGGATTAAAAAGAGAGAGATGAGGACTTCCGGGTAAACATGGCTGCAATCTAGACGCCACACGTTTCCTCTCCCCGGCACCAAATGAAATAGACTACATAAAAGGAGCATAAAAATCACCTTTGGAGGAACAGAAGGACTCCCCAGTACTCCCCGGTACCCCACAGAGGCGAAGGTACGTGGGATTTGAACATTTCCACACTATAATAAGAAGGAGGAAAGCTTGCACAGAAATGTGAACTGAGCCTCTCTTCCCCCCCCCCCCCCACCTCCCTGACCAAACCAGAGAGAGCTACCAGAGCACTCACTGGGACAGCGAGTGAGTGGGGAATGTCTCTGTCTGGGGGGGCACTCCAGGGTCCTTGGGATCTGGGGACTGCCAGGAAAAAACGTCTCAGGGCAGTTTCACGGGAGAATCCTGTGCTGAGCACAGGGGGCCCAGGGAGCTGTACTCAGGGTGGTTGCTCTGAGCATCTGGGAAGAGCTAAACACCAGGGGCGAACCACGCGCTGATTATCTGGGCGGAGCTTATCACCTGGGTGGTTGCGCTGAGAACAGGGGCCTGCGCTCTAAGAAACCTGAGTCGAGGAAGAACTAGTCTGAGGCAACCTAAATCCACAGAAAACCCGCCCATATTACCCAGACCCCAGACCAAAAAGGAAAGGGGAATAAAACCACCAAAGGGATGGCTCACATGTCCCAAAATCAAGCCTCCAGGAAGAAAGGGAAAAAGGTGACTATTGAAAATGTTTATGGTGGGAGTACCCAAGGAAAAGAAGAGAATGGGGATGAAATCCAAAAAAAATCAGAACATGCCTCCCCAAATGGAAACTATCAACAAGCTTTAGAAGATCTCAAACTAGAGCTTACCCAAAAGATGGAAACCTAGAAAGAAAAATGGGAGAAAGAGATCAGCAGTCTGACAGATAAGACTGTTTAATTGGAAAAAGAGCTGGAAACATCCAATAGAAGGGCAGACAAAGCTGAAAAGCAAAACCAGTCCCTAACGACCAGAATTAAGCAACTCAAAGAAAGTGAGATCACAAAACAGCAAGAATCAATAAAGCAAAGCCAAAAAATTAATGAATTAGAAGAAAACATAAAATATCTCACTGAAAAGGTCACAGACTTGGAAAACAGAGGAAGAAGAGACAACCTCCGAATTATTGATCTCCCAGAAAAACCAGAGATAAACAATAAACTCGATGTTATTCTACAGGAGATTATAAAAGAAAATTGCCCACACATTCTGGAGCAAGGGGGCAAAATAGAAATAGAAAGGGTTCATAGAACACCCTCTATACTAAATCCCCAAAAGACAACCCCTAGGAATGTAATTGCCAAATTCAAGAGCTTCCAAGAAAAGGAGAAAATCCTACAAGAAGCCAAGAAGAGGAGCTTCAGATATAGGGGGGCTCCCATAAGGATCACACATGACTTAGCGGTTAACACACTAAGAGACCGCAAAGCATGGAACACGATATTTAGAAAGACAAGAGAGCTGGGTCTCCAACCAAGAATCAACTACCCAGCAAAACTGACTATATACTTCCAGGGAAAAGTATGGGCATTCAACAAAATAGAAGATTTCCAAGCATTTGCTAAGAAAAGACCAGAACTTAGTGGAAAATTTGATATCCAAGCACAGAAAGCAAGAGAAACATGAAAAGGTAAATATGAAAGAAAGGGAAAAGGAGATATATCTTATCTTTTTCTTCAAGTCAAACTCTCTTCTATAAGGACTACATTTATATCAAATTATATATGTTAATATGTGGGGGAAATGTTTTGTGTAACTCAAAAATTGTATGCATCATAAGAGTAGTTAGAAGAAACATGCATAGGGAAAGATTGGGGCATCAAGAAGATTTGGGGAAAGTGGGGGCAAAGAAAGGAAACGGGAGGGGGGAACTGTCAATAATACTAAGATTTACTTCAAGAAATAGGGGGGGGACTTAATAGAATAATCATTCCCATATAAAGATACACATGGGAAGGGGAGGGGAAGAACTCTCATATGAGAAGGAGAGCAAGAGAGCATGAAGTGGAATTACTTAAACCTTACTCTCAGTGAAATCAAATCTGAGAGGGAAGACCATCTAGATCCAGTGGGATTCTGAATTCTATCTTATCCAACAGGGCAAGAAAGAAAGGAAAATTAAGGAGGGGGAGGGGGAGGGAGTATAAAAAGGGAGGGAAGGAGAGGGCATAGGGTAAGGGAGCATAAAAAGGGAGGGGCTAGAAAGGGAAGCATCTCAAGGGAGGGGACTGGGGGACTGACCTAAAGTAAATCACTGGTTCAAAAGGAGATAGCTAAAGAAGAAAGGTCAGAACTAGGGGAAGATATCAAAATACCAGCGAATCCACAAATGACAATCATAACTTTGAACATGAATGGGATGAACTCACCCATAAAATGTAGACAAATAGCAGATTGGATTAGAACCCCAAACCCTACCATTTGTTGTCTTCAAGAAACACATATGAGGTGGGTTGATACTCACAAGGTTAGAATTAAAGGTTGGAGTAAGAACTTTTGGGCCTCAACTGATAGAAAGAAGGCAGGAGTTGCAATCATGATATCAGACAAAGCCAAAGCAAAAATAGAACTGATCAAAAGGGATTGGGAAGGTAAATATATTCTGTTAAAAGGGAGTATAGACAATGAGGAAATATCACTAATCAACATGTATGCACCAAATGGTATAGCATCCAAATTTTTAATGGAGAAACTAGGAGAATTGAAGGAGGAAATAGACAGTAAAAACATATTAGTGGGAGACTTGAACCAACCACTATCAAATTTAGATAAATCAAACCAAAAAATAAACAAGAAAGAGGTAAAAGAGGTGAATGAAATCTTAGAAAAATTAGAGTTAATAGACATATGGAGAAAAATAAATAGGGACAAAAAGGAATACACCTTCTTTTCAGCACCACATGGCACATTCACAAAAATAGATCATATACTAGGTCACAGAAACATGGCACTCAAATGCAGAAAAGCAGAAATAATAAATGCAGACTTTTCAAATGACAAGGCAATCAAAATATTGATCAGTAAGGGTACATGGAGAGCCAAATCAAAAATAATTGGATATTAAATAATATGATATTCCAATATCAGTTAGTTAGAGAAGAAATCATAGAAACAATAATTTCGTTGAGGAAAATGACAACAGCGAGACATCCTTTCAAACCTTATGGGATGCAGCCAAGGTAGTACTTAGAGGAAAATTCATATCCCTGAGTGCATATATTAACAAATTAGGGAGGACAGAGATCAAGGAATTGGAAATGCAATTCAAAAAACTTGAGAACGAGCAAATTAAAACCCCCCAGAAGAAAACCAAACTAGAGATCCTAAAAATTAAGGGAGAAATTAATAAAATCAAAAGTGACAGAGCTATTGAGCTAATAAAGAAGACTAGAAGCTGGTACTTTGAAAAAACATACAAAATAGACAACGTACTGGTCAATCTAATTAAAAAAAGGAAAGAAGAAAGGCAAATTAACAGCATCAAGGATGAAAAGGGGGATCTCACCTCCAATGAAGAGGAAATTAAGGCAATCATTAAAAACTACTTTGCCCAACTATATGGCAATAAATATACCAACCTAGGTGATATGGATGAATATTTACAAAAATATAAATTGCCTAGACTAACAGAAGAAGAAATAGATTTCTTAAATAATCCCATATCAGAAAAAGAAATCCAACAGGCCATCAAAGAACTTCCTAAGAAAAAATCCCCAGGACCTGATGGATTCACCAGTAAATTCTATCAAGCATTCAAAGAACAACTAACCCCAATACTTTACAAACTATTTGATATAATAAGCAAAGAGGGAGTTCTACCAAATTCCTTTTATGACACAAAAATGGTACTGATTCCAAAGCCAGGCCAAAAACAGAGAAAGAAAATTATAGACCAATCTCCCTAATGAATATAGATGCAAAAACAGGATACTAGCAAAAACACTCCAGCAAGTGATCAGAAGGGTCATCCACCATGATCAAGTAGGATTTATACCAGGGATGCAGGGCTGGTTCAACATTAGGAAAACTATCCACATAATTGACCACATCAACAAGCAAACCAACAAGAACCACATGATTATCTCAATAGATGCAGAAAAAGCCTTTGATAAAATACAACACCCATTCCTATTAAAAACACTGGAATGCATAGGAATAGAAGGGCCTTTCCTAAAAATAATAAACAGTATATATCTAAAATCATCAACTAATATCATCTGCAATGGGGATAAACTAGATGCATTCCCATTAAGATCAGGAGTGAAACAAGGATGCCCATTATCACCTCTATTATTTGACATTGTACTAGAAACACTAGCAGTAGCAATTAGAGAAGAAAAAGAAATTGAAGGCATTAAAATAGGCAAGGAGGAGACCAAGTTATCACTCTTTGCAGATGAGGGGGGTGTATAAGTGGAAATTTTCTACCTTTGAACTAAATTCTCCCTAATTCCTTTTGTTTTTCCCAGAATTCTTCTCCTCTCTTCACCACATTGCAATTCATGTTTGTATATAAGTTTGGGGGACTCCTCCCTCTCTCTCTTTTTTCCCACATGCAAGGCTGGGAAAGTGGTTTTCTTTACTGAGGTTTTTTTCCTTTCCTTGCTTCAAGTTTATTATTAATAAATCTCATAAATATAATGCTATTCCCCAAAACACAGTTCATAGCTTAAGCTTATCTTACTCTATCACTATTCTATCACTATGCTAGCCTATTCTAACTAATCTATACTAAGGATAAAAAAGGAATATCAAGAAACAGGAAGAAAAAATCAAGGAAAATACTTGCAAACATGCAAGTCCAAATAGTACAATTACAGAATTTCAAAATGCAAACATTTGCAAAAATACAGTAATATAACAACAAACTATAGTCTATGCTATTACTAAAAACAAAAGCCTATCTATACAAAACATATGCAAAACAAAATCAACTGCATCTTACAAATACTATGGAAGAAAATTCAAACCAAACTTTTTAACCTATACTGAAACACTGTGCTAATATAGGAAACTAAGAACTATCTACAATTAAAACTCAAGATTAAATTGCAATGCTAATTACATAATCTAGTTAGAAACCTAACTATACACAAATATACAAATCTACAGTATTTACATGCTTTGTACATGCTATTTACATATTCTTTACATGCTATGTACAAACTATATTCATATTCTTTTAGAATCACCTCTTAGGAAGATATGAAAAGCCCCCTTGAAGTGGGTATAGAAAACCTTAAAGATTTTCTTTTATTAAAGATATATAATTTCCTTTGATGTTGTCTCATAGGAATATATGAAATGCTCCTTCAAGATAAGCATGTACTGTTTAATATTCATACCTATTGCAATGCTTCTACTATAATTTCATCACCTCCCATTTACTTTTGTGCCAAGGAAGCTTATTCCCTCCCCCTCTTGAGTAGCCTGTCCTGTCAGTAACATAACACAGTTACGCCAGGTTTTGAGTCCGTGAATGTGCTGTATGTTAATAGAAGTGAGAGGGAAGATCCTTTTGGGGCTTTGGGGGCTTTTGAACAAACTAGGTAACAGAGAAGGCAGGTAAGGGGGAAAGAGGAAGGGACTGGCAGGCTAGGCAACTCATGGTCAGGTTATTTAGGGGAATGATGAGATTTAAAACTATGATTGTCTACCTGTTCTAATAAACTTTATAAAATATAAATCTGGGTAGAAATATTAATTTAATTCTAACAGATGGCAGTCACTAGACTGGGATTTTTTTGGACCTTTAATTTTCTTCTGAGAGAAGTTTTGAGTAAGTGCTTAGGTAAGCATAGGTGAATAGAAGTGACTTCAGTTTGCTTGCCTGGCTGCATATACAAAATGTACCTTGACTGGGAGAAAAGAAGCAGAGCTGTCTAGTGCGACTCCCTGGATCTGACTGGTGAGACCCTCCACCCTCCATTCCTTTAGCATAGATACGAATGGGACAGTAGAGAAAGAAGTCCTGGCTTTTTGCCCAAACAAAACCAGAAGGGGGATGTGGGGGGTGGTTGGAGGGGGGGGGTTATGGTGGTGGTTAGGACCCAGGCAGGGGAGTGACTACTTTTTTCCCCTGGATCTTTAAAGACTCTCCCCACGTGGTTCCCCCGCCCTACCCTCCCACCCATTTTAGATGAGAGTGGGGTGTTAGAGGACAGGCAGGATCCCGTGAGCCTCCTGATAGTCTGACTTACCCCAGGTATACAAAAACGCAGACTCCTGTTTCTTCCCAGACTCTGCATTCTCTCCAGGGCACAATATAGGGGCAGAAAAATGACAGGGGCACCCAGATGCCTGCTGATTTTGCTCAGCTCAGCACAACTCAGCACGTGGGAGTAAGCCCCCCCCCCCCCTCCCAATGGGACCAAGCCTTTTGTAAACCAAGGGGCACTAGGACCTAACAGGTCTTTCCCAGCCCAGGACCTGCCTGACTTTCCCCATGTGCCCTACCTGCTTTACCTAGTTGAATCTTCCCTGCACTGACCTAGGAGGCACCCATTAAATTAATCCTGGAGGTACACCCAGGCGGTGGACTGGAATTAAGAGCTCACTGCTCTCCCCCCCCAACCCCCATTTTGAAAACATGTGGCCACTGACTAACCTCTGGGGGAGGGAAAACAGACTATTTTTACAAGGAAGTTCTCTTTTGAATTTTTTCTCTCCCTCCCCCACCCTCTGTAAACCTTAAAATTTCTTAGACATATGAATGTTGGAAATTTCCCTATTGGGAAATTTCATACTTGAAAAAATCTCCTACTGATAGTAAGAACTCTATTGGAATATGAAACTCCTTGGCATGGGAGGATCCTTCTCCTCCCTACTTAAGACTACTTTAGGACAGAAACCTTTTGCTAAACAATGGATTTAATTTAAGCATAGAAGAGGAAGTTCTTTGAATCATGATTGATTTTAGAATTGATACAATAGAGATATTTGGAATGACAGAACTAGGTCTTGGAAACTACAATCTCCACCCTACTCAGAGTAACAGGATTTAGGAAGGGCTGCAGCAAAGATCAAGTTTTAATTATTTGAGAATATGACCTTCGATAGACATGTGCAAAGGGGCCAGACCTCTGGGCAGTCCTGGGTTAAGCTAGAGCCACCATTGGCACAGGGGAGAGATTGGCAGTGATTGGTAGATGTGAGAACTGAGGGGAGGGGACTTAGATGGTTTCGTTAAAGATAGCGGGGTCTGAGGAGAGAGGGAGAAGGTTTTGCTCTGAGAGGTTTTGCTCTGAAGGAGGTCTGAGAGGAGAGGTCCTGGAGGAAGAGTTCCTGAGGAGGGAGTTTTTTGCTCTGAAGGAGGTCTGAGAGGAGGAGGTTTTGCTCAGAGGAGGTTTTGCTCTGACGAGGTGGGGGCTCTGAAGGAGGTCTGAGAGGAGAGAGGTCCTGGAGGGAGAGCTGCTGGAGAGGTCTTGAAGGAGGCTATGGAAGGAGAACTCAGGAGGAGTCAGAAGTAGAATTCTCTGGAAACATTTCTTGAAAGGAGGCTCTCTTGAAGGTGGCATGAGAAGCCTTACCTAGAGAGATCTTGGGTGAGTGACAAAACCAACTGACTGATTTATCTCTTAGGACTGAGGTCTAGGCTTTATTGGCTTGAGACCCTTCATTCTTATTCCTTTCTTACTTTCTCTCTTTTTCTATTGATTAATCAGTGTATTGTAAATTAAATTTCTCTATAAAACCCAGTTGGCTTGGGCATATTCATAAATTGGGAATATATTCCCTGGCGACCATCTTATATTTATATAAAACCAAGACACAGTAGAAAACATATTTCAGCAGTCATAATTGTTATATATTTCCCTTGCTACCAAACATTTTAATTATCACATTTTATGGCTCCCACTCTCTTATCTACAACTATTTAACGCTAAAAACTAATTTAAATCTAACACCTCAAACTTTCCTTGCAGACTGCCTGCTTCCTTTAGCATATCAAAAGCCACATTTTTTTTTCTTTCTCTTCCTTTATCTCCCTGCTTGCTTGGATCAGTCCTACCCTCAAGGGTGTTCCACTCTACATGCATTTATAGTGCCACTTACTGTTGAGAATTAAAACTGTAGGAAAATCAAAGGAAAATGTCTTTGCCACTGCTAATAGTAGTGGTAGTCTCTCTGCGACTGAGAATGACTATTGTCTTTGTGCATTATCATCTATTGATTTACCCTCATGTGGCTTTGAAGTCCAAAGGCTGAGGCTCAAAGTTTGTGGCACATGGGGCATGGGACGCCAGTTGTTACGGGAGGTGCAGTTGTGGTCTGGTGTCGGCGTTCTCACACAGCGGCAAGACATCGATGTTGTTCATCTTCAAAGGTGGTGGCGGCATGGTTAATGTGGGTTCGCCAGCTGCTTCTGTCAGAGGCAGCGAGTTCTAGTTGCTTTGGTGTGATGCCAGCCCACTTCAAGTTGGACTTTAGCTGATCCTTGAATCTTTTCTTTGGTCAACCTTGTTTCCTGAGTCCAGCTGACAGTTCACCATAGAATACCTGTCTTGGTATTCGCTGTGGGTCCATGCGGATGACATGTCCAGACCATCGTAGCTGGGTTTTGAGGACCATTACTTCGATGCTGGTGGAGTTGGCTCTGTCGAGGACTTCCTGGTTGGTGATTTGGTCCTGCCATCGAATCCTCATGATTGACCGGAGGGAGCGTTGGTGGAATTGCTCCAGCTGTTTCATGTGCTTTCAGTACAGTGTCCATGTCTCGTAACTGTACAGGAGCGAGCTGAGGACCACTGCGTTATACACTTTGAGCTTCGTCGCAGTGCTTACACCACTGTGTTGGAGGACTTTGGAGCGCAGCCGCCCAAGTGCCTGGCTGGCCTTTTGGATCCTGGCATTAATCTTGTGGTCTAGGGACCCATTGTTGGCAATGGTGCTGCCCAGATACTTGAAAGTGTTGACGTTAGAAAGCTGTGTGCCATCGATTGTAATGCATGTTTGTTAGTTGGCCTGCCTGGTGCAGGTTGGAAAATACCTCTGCTTTGCTGAGGCTGATGGTCAGGACAAACAGTTTTGTTGTGGTGGAGAACCTGTCCACAATGGTTTGGAGGTGACTTTCTTGGTGGGCCATGAGAGCACAGTCATCTGTGAAGAGAGCTTCCAGGATGAGTCTCTCTGTTGTCTTTGTTTTTGCAGTCAGGTGGCGAAGGTCGAATAGTGAGCCATCCAATTGGTATTTGATATAGACGCCCAGGTCTAGGTCCATCACAGCATGTCGTAATACTTAGGTGAAGGATAGGTTGAATAGCACCGGAGCGAGGACACAGCCTTGTTTCACACCATTGGAGATGTTGAAGAGATCGGAAGTCTCTCCACCAGATAGGACTTCCCCTGTCATGTCGACATGAAACAGCTGGATCAGTTTGATGAATTTTGCTGGGCAACCGAGCTTGCTGAATATCACCCACAATGCTTCCCTGTTCACTGTGTCGAACACCTTTGTCAGGTCTATGAAGACAATGGAGAGACTTAGGTTCTGTTCAAGGCATTTTTCCTACATTTGCCTCACCGTGAAGACCATGTCGATGGTGCTGCGATCTGGTTGGAAGCCACATTGTCATTCAGGCAGGTTCTGCTCTGAAACAGATGACAGGAGTTTGTTGAGTATAACATGGGCGAGGATCTTTCCAGCAGTGGAGAGTAGTGAGATGCCTCTGTAGTTGTCACAGGCTGCTCGTGAGCCTTTGTTCTTGTATAGGGCTACGTTGGAGGCATCTCTGAGTTCTTGGGGCATGCCTTCCTCTTCCCATATGCTGGTCAGCACTATGTGGAATGCCTGGAGCGCCTTTCCATTTAAGGCCTTGTACACCTTGGTTGGGATCCCGTCTTTACCGGCCGCCTTGCCTGTACTCATTTGTTGAATGGCTTTTTGGACTTCCTCTATTGAAGGAGGGACGTCAAGTTATTCAATGGTGCGGTTTTGGGGGATCTGGTCAAGGGCTCTTTAGTCAATTGAAGAGGGTCGGTTGAGAAGCTGACTGAAGTGTTCTTTCCACCTGTTGCTGATGCCTTTTTTATCTTTTATGAGAGTGTCACCGTCAGAGGATAGCAAGGGTTTTAATGGCCCATAGACAGTCTTGAGGGCTGAAAAATTGTTTGTAGTTTTTCATATCAGCAAAGCCCTGCATTTCTTCTGCCTCTTTTTCCCACCATCGGTCTTGCATCTTCCTGATCTCACGCTGCGCCATGGCTTGGAGAGACTTGAATCTGTCCTTTTTAGGAGCAGAGTTTGGGTTATTTTGCCACTCCATAAAGGCTTTGTTCTTTTTGCTCAATAGGTCTTCAATAGCAGTGTTGTTCTCATTGAACCAGTCCTGGTGGTTGTGTTGTTTGGGGCCTAGGACTGCCTTTGATGTTTCCTTCATTGCGTCTCTGAACTGGTTCCATTTCTCAGTTGCGCTTCCAGTGAGTGGTCCCTTGGCAGACAGCTTGTCATCCAGGCAGGACTGGAATGTTTGCAAATAAGATGGATCTCTAAGATGACTCACGTTGTAAAATGCACGAACTGTCTGGGCACGTTTTGGATGGCGAGGCGCAATGCGCATTTGAAGAGTCGCTCTAACCAATTGTTGGTCTGTCCAGCATTCAGCTCCTCTCAGGGCTCTGGTGATCTTTACATCCTGGATGTCTTGCCGGCTTACAATGATGTAGTCAATGAGATGCCACTGTTTTGATCGCAGGTGCATCCACGTTGTTTTATATTTGTTTGCCATTCTGAACACAGTGTTCGTGATGGTGAGTTTGAACTCTGAGCATTTGCTGAGTAGCAGTAGGCCGTTATTGTTCATTTTGCCCACGCCGTGTTTGCCGAGCACTCCTTTCCATCTTTCATGGTCCTGGCCAATGAGGGGATTGAAGTCTCCCAGTAGTATCAGCTTGTCATTTGTGGGCACTGATTGCAAGATGGCACTCAGGTCAGAGTAGAACTGCTCGATGGTCTCGTCTGTGCTGGTCAGTGTTGGGGCATATGCGCTGATGATTGTGGCATATTGGTCTTTGCTGAGAAGGAAAAGGATCTTCATGAGCCTCTCGCTGATGCCCACAGGCAAGTCTGGCAGCTGTTTGAGCAAACTGGTCTTGATAGCCACGCCAACACCGTGGATTCTGTCTTCATTTGTGGCTCTACCTTTCCAGAAGAAGGTGTATCCAGTGGTGGGTTCGCTGAGTGATCCCTCTTCTGGTAAGCGTGTTTCACTTAAGGCTGTGATGTTGATGTTATATCACACCAGTTCTTTACTGATTAGAGCTGTTCTTCTTTCAGGTCTTGGGATATTCTCTCTATAAAGTAATGTCCTGATGTTCCATGCTCCTAGTAGGAGTTTCTTTGTATTTTGTTTCTTTTGATTACGACTGCTTAAAGGGATGACCCGCCAGCTGCGGTGTGCTGACCGGGTGTTTGTAGGGCAGGCAATGTTTGGGACACCTTTTCTAGTCCCCTCCCTTGATTAGAGTGAGCAGTGCTGTTCTAGAGAGGGCTGCTCAGTTGCTCAGGATGCTGCTGAACGTTTTTGCTGCCCTACAGAGCCAAGTGACCACTCATCTGTGGGCCGCCTATGTGTAGGATCATGACTACAACTGCCAGTGGTCACCTCCACCTGTTGCGTCACCACTCCCCCATCGCCACAGGTCTTGAAGAGGGTGGATGGGGTTAGGATACATGAGTGTGCACAAAGATACTTGTGCATGAAAGAGATTTAAGTAGAAAAGTTCATGCACAGAGACAATCCCACTCTCGGCATAGGAAGTCTGGGTCCATTGGCACGAAAAATTCTTATGTTTGGAGACTTCCTCAGCTGCATTGGATGGCCGTGTTGTCCTTTGTGCTCCAACACGCCCTAAGCACTCCACAGTGCTTTGCTGTGTCGCCATTTCAGCCATTGAACCTTCTTATTGGTTTCTTCTGCCTGTTCTGCCGAAGCAGTTTTCACATGCTGGGTGAACAAAGCCCTTGTTCATTAGGGGTTGATGACTCGATGGCTACCCTCAGAAGGTTTGGCTGGCCTGTCAAAGCCGTTGCCTGGGGTGTGGCCGCTGCCCCATGCTAGCAGCTACTGGGAGCCACAAGTGAGAGCTGGGTGTCAGGTGGGGGTCAGAGACTGGAGAGCTGCCCTAGGAGGGCATGACAAGCCCTCCATACCAGAGATACTACCCCTCACTGAGCACCCCATACACCCCTAATAGTAATAGTAATCCTGAACAATAGTATTAAATTGAACACATTTAAATAAAAGGGTTATTAATAGTTAAATATTAATAATATTGAATTAAAATTAAAACCAAAATTAAAAGCTGACATTAAATTGAATTAATTACATGCAATATTAGGGAATAATTTTATAACACAAAGTAGTAATAATACTATCAATAACAATAATAATTAGTTTTCAATAACTATTATTAGTCACTACCTCCTATTATTAATTACTAATAATTATTACCAATGATTGGTACTTGTTGTTTATGATCGCTCATTGTTATGAATTATAAATAACAACAATTTTAATAAATGCATATCATTATTAATCATTAATAACAACAATTGTTACACTAAATACACATTCATTATTGATACCATTGCTGTGCTACAATTACAGTTTCCTTATATTAGCATTTTGTTTTAAACCTCCTCTATTGCCTTCCACAAGAACATTGAAGAAATTTGTGCCTTAATTTTTTTTTTTTGTTTTAGGAACTTTTCAATGTTTAAGTTGACCATTTAGCAATACTCAAATTAGCTTAAATAGGCAGATTAAGAAATAAGCCTAGACAATATGGGAAATATTGCAACACACCAAGGGAAATCAGAAAATATTCCTTCTGATTCACCCCTGCATATACTTTTAAATCATGGGGTGATCCTAATTTGCCTAAGGAGAATTGGATGATAAAGAAAGAAGCTAGAAAGCTTTGTAAGGCTTAGATGGAGATATCTTTTACATGGCCAAAATATGGTTCTTTTGACTTCAATATCTTAAAAGATTTGAAGTTAGCCATTAAAAATAAAGTCTCTAAAGATTATAAATACTGGTTCTTGTGGGCATATCATGTTGATAAATCGAAAATTCCCTCCAGTGAGGAAACCATTCTTTCTTTTGAACCAAACCACTCTACCTTACCTCCTTCAGTGGAATCTAGCAAGAAACCCACTATATCATCCCACCTGGCCTGTGAGGAGGTTTACTCTCATACTTACCCAAACCAGGAATTGAACCCCTCAGCTCCTCTCCTTATCAGACCTGTTAATGATTTTTCCTATGAAGCCTAGTAGCTTCGAAATGGATTTCTGATATTTGTAATTCTTCATCAACAGTACAGAGGTTTTTGGGGTTTCTCTCCTACCAAATTTTTGAATGATGGTAATAATAGGCTTTGTTAATAATATCTTTGCCAAGGTTGCAAGATTTGCTAAATCTGTAGAACTTGTGACAAGTATTCATGATTTCAGAGGTTTTTTTACATGTCACACAGCAAGTCATGTGAATCCTAATGATAGTTGGTTTGTTTGATATTTTCATTAAATGGGCTCTTATAATTTGGGGGATTTTGGTACTTTTTAGAATCTGTATAAGTTGTTGTACTACTATTTTTAAAAGGCTTTTACCTGGGGAAAAATTATGTACACTCACACTGTGGATCTTGGCCAAGTTAAGAGGGATATAAATTTCATTTTTGAGGGAACACCTTTTGTGTTGTGCCTCTGCTGGGCTAACACATTGTCACATGGAATATGAACTGTGAAATTATTATTTTTTTATTACTTTTTTTTCTATGTTTGTAACAGGATATTTGATTTTTTTCTTTCTTTTTTCTTATCCTTGGTGATACTTGAAATATATGAAGTCAGTATTAATGGTTTTTACTTGAAGGATAAAGTTTATAGTATAAATTTACAGTATCTATTAGCCCTAGAAACTATGCATACCCAAAGGCTTTAGACTATGGAAATCTGCCATACATTGAATAAATGTTATGGGACTTTGTTTAATGATTATGTCTGATTAGACAAGAAGGGAACAAAAGAGCCAATATACAGTGACAAGTAGCTCAAGGTCAAAAAAGGACCAAACTCAATCCAGGGAGGATTGTTGAACTTCTATGCCAATATGAAAGGACTTGAACCTAGTGTGAGTATCAAGATTGTGGTGCTTGACATATGTTAAGATGCAGGACTCCTTGTGCCACACTCCATGTGCAATATTCTGATTTTTCTCATTTGCTGCTGAAACTTAGTCCTTTCTCTCTTATAGTTTGGCAATTTTCTGTAGTCCTGGCTGAAAATGGGTGAAGTGCTGTATTGCTGCTATTGTCCTACAGGCTTTGGGACATAAGTCACTTTAATTGGTCCTTGCTGTGATTCAAGCAGCTGTTACAGGTTTATTTTTTACTCAGGATTTTATACACATGAGATTTTTATTTTACTTTTATAATTTCTGTATTACTTATTTGTATACAGAATTTCAATTTTTACTTTTATTTTGGGATTTTTTGAGTGGTTTGTTTTTGTTTTTCTCTTGGCAATTGTTTCATATACCTTATAACTCAGTCATGTATCCTGGTGTGATTCAGGTGTTGGTCAATACCCTTCTCAATGAGGGATTGTGTAATTATCCTAAAATCCAAGATTTAAAATTTTTTGGAGAAATTTCAGGAAAAGAAACTTGCCAACACCCAAAATCAAGAAAGTGGATCCTTTTATAGAAGGTGCTTAAAAGATGCCTAAAGAATGTATTTATTTATAATCTTGAATGATAGAGACTACATTTCCCACAATCCCCTTTTCCTTTCCTTGTTTGTGCCTCTCCTTATGTGGGGGGAGTTTTGAGTTTCTGTTTTCTGCCCATGTGGGCTCTCTGGTTCCCTGGTGGAGGAGGGAGGAGCAGCTCTTGGTTTTTGCTAACCTTACTTCTTTATACTTCAAGATAAATATTTAATAAATATTATTAAATATAACACTTGGAGTACTGGATATTAATTTTAATCTTTACAAGAAGCCACACAACACATCAAAAGATCCAGAATGAACTTTGGGATATAATGAACTGAATTAAAGGGGGTTGAACATACTTATTCTGAATGTAAACTCTTATGCCAAAGGGGACTGCCCCCTAATTGGTATTTTGTCAATGCGTCTATCAAATCAGTTTTGTATTTTACTCTCATCTCTAACTATTGTAACTTTCTCTTAGAAAAATGCAATATTGTATGCACTTTTAGCTAGAAGGTATTTAGAGTTATAAGATAGTTATATTTAAAAGATCCATTGGGGAGTTGGGTCTCCCAAAGGATCACAGGGGAAATGTGTCATATTAGATGGCAAGGCTGGAGCAAACTTATGGACCAAGGGTTTCTATAGCCCTAGAAATAGGGAATGGGTTATAGGTGATAGAAGTAGGTTCTGAGAGAAGTCTGTGTCATGTTTTTGGGTCTGCTAGTACAACCTCATTGCCTGTATCAGTATAAGTAAGGGCTATGCTATGTGAGCTAAGGACTAGTGAGCATTATCTTCTGGCTAAAAAAGTTCTTTTTGGATTTTGGGTGCCCTGCACCATGGAAATGGATGAGATTACTTTATCTTTGGTGCATAACTTCTGTTCTGTAGAGGTTGTTGAGTCTGCTATCTTATACCTTCACATGACTTGGAAGTCCAGGTTCATACTTTTTTAATATGGTTCCAATTTTTTTTCCAAAATGGTTGTACAAATTCACATTTCCACTAAGAGTGCATTAGTGTGCCTTATTCAAGAATCACTTACATTTATCATTTTATTTTTGTCATCTTTGTTAATCAAATGAGTATATCACATTTTAAAATTAATATAAACAGAGAGTCAAGATTCCAAGCATGATCAATTTATTAGTGAGGCTAGCCGTAACCAAAAAATTTGATCAATGGTCTCTCTCAAAGACCAAAGACCCTGAGTGAGGGCTGGCAGGTTCTTTTAAATGTAGGTTTTTAAATATGATTGGCCTAGAGTTACATCATTTGGACCTCCCCCTGCAAAGGTAAAACAATTCTTATTGGTACATGTTTTAATGAGGAGGTAGGTTGAGTCATCTCAGTTCCTCCCTATTACTTTATATTAGGGTGTTGTTCATGTCTGATTCTTTGTGTATACCAATACTGCCCATAAGATTTTATTTGACAGAGATACTGGAATAGTTTGCCATTTCTTCTCCAGTGGATTAAGACAGAGATAAGTGACTTGCCCAGGGACACAGTTAGTGTCTAAGGCCAAATTTGAACTCAGGTCTTCCTGATTTTAGATCCAGAGTTTTGCCCACTGAGCCTCCAAACTGCCTTCTCCTTGGGTGATGGGAGCAATCTTCAGGTGATAGGATTAATCTGTTGATATGGGTGTAAGTTTACAAAGGCTTTGATTGAACCAACTTGAATTCTTGTTGAGGGGGTGGTGGATGAGGTTACAAAGGAACTTGCATTTGAGTTATAACAGAGATACAAATTAAAATAGCAGAATTGAATCTTCCTTATTCCTTCTTGATTAATAGGTAGAGGATATTACAAGACAAAAAGCTTGACTTTAGGTAAATTTCTCCAGAATGTAGGTGAAGAGTGAAGGAGTATTAAGGAGTAAAGGATTAGTAAACCTTTGCCATCTTGACTATATCTTAAAAGTAGAATTAAAATCAACTTCCAATTTTACAAGTGGGAGCTGGAATCTCAGACTTGTTTTAATAAGCATTTTTCTTATTTGGGATTTGTAGCATTCATAATTTGCTCATCTTTTTTTTGAAAACTGTAATTTAAGCATTTATTTATTGGGAAATGGATTTTGTTCCTAAATATGTGTATCACTTCACTGAGTGTCTTGGATATCAGACATTTATCAAGTATTTGCTGCAAGAATTCTTTTCATGGGTCAACAGCTTCTCTTTATTTTATATACATTTTGTTCTTGCAAAAGCTTTAAAAGTCTTTATGAAATCAAAACTTTTTTACTTTTAAAAATGTGAAAGATACTTTCAGGTTCCACCCATCCTTCCATTTTCTCTAATAATTGATATTACCTTTTTATTAAAATTGCATATACTTTTGGAACTTATTGAGCATAGGATTGAAAATTTAGCCTAATACTTAATTTCTGCTAACTTGCTTGCTGTCAAATATTTCCAGCATTTCTTGTCAAATAACCCCAATAGTGTATGTGAACTACTGAACTCACTTTGGATTTATTGAACACTACTAGGTCACTAGGTTCAACTGCTCACTATCTAGGCTGTTCCATTTGTAGACTCATATACTTCTTAATTAGTGCCACATAGTTTTGATTACTACTACTTTACAATGTACTTCAAGGATTGTTAATGATAGCCTTCCAACCTTCCCCCTCTTCATCTTTTAAAAAAAATTTCATTTTAGAGTCTTTGACTTTTATTATTTTGTCTAGTTCAGCAACCCCCCCTTCCCCCCGTGTCAATTGGATAGCTATAACACTAAATTTGGAATTTAATTTTAAAAAATTTAAACTTTCACTTTAGAATCTTAGAATTAATTAATTAGAATTAATACTGTGTATTGGTTCTAAGGCAGAACAGTAAAGGCTAAGCAATAGGGATTAAGCAACTTGCCCAGGATCACATAGCTAGGAAATATCTGAGGTCATATTTGAACCTATGACTTCCCTTCTCTAGGCCTGACTCTAAATCCACTGAGCCACCTAGCTGTCCCCGAGGAATTTAATTTGAGTATTACTGCCACTTTATATTTGTATAACCCCTTCATGAACAGTCGAACTATCCCCAATTATGTTTCCCTTTATTTCTGTAGATGCTTTATAGCTGTATTCATATAGGTTATAATTATATATAGATAGTTTAGTTCTCTAATATTTTATGCATCTTGTAGTTATACTTTTTCCCTGCTATATCCTCCTAGGGTTCCTCCCCCTAAAATACAGATTTTGTGTTTAGCTTCTATCCTGCTACCTCATTAAAGTTACTGTTTAAATGTTTTCATTCAATCTCTGGGATCTAGGTAGAACATCTTATCTATAGAGAGTTTTGCCTCTTCCTTTGCTCATTTTCTATTTTCTTCTGGGCAGATGACTTAACTTCATAGTATTGCTATGCTGACCTATAGTAGTAGTGAGTATATTCCCAGGAATATGGAGGTCTATTTTTAGTGCAGAATTTAGGCTCTTTTCCTGAGGAGGGACGGAAAAATAGCATGAACTACCCATTCATCCTTTTGGACAAAAGGATGAACAGTGAATGCCCCAAGACGCTTAAGAACCAATGCTTCTCAAATCTTTGTGTACAAAACTAGGCTCACTTCTCAATTAGGTTTTTGTTTTCTTTCTTAGTTTTAGGAATGGTTAATAGGAAGTCATTTGTAATGTAAAGATTTTGAAGATTTTGATTTGGAGATTTTGAACCCTAGACTTCATTCCCCAGAAGTCCTTGGTATTTCTCAGAATTCCCTATAATCTCTCCTGAGTCTCCAGGTTGGGGAGCTCACAATTGATATTTAACTGGCAGCAACACCTCCCACGTCCTCTTCTTTTGCAAATGATGCAGCAAGTTTAGTGGTAAGTTAAGTGTGGGGATTTTAAATGGGCTAATCAGCCATGGGCACCTGGTTTTTATTTTGTATCTTCTTTATTCCTTGATTTCTAACAATCTCTAATAAACGTCATAAAATGTAATATTTTTATCATTAGAGATATAATTTAATTTTTATAGTAACCATTAAGCTCAGGCTAAAGTCTACCTTGATTTCTGCATCTACTGTGGCATAATCTCTACAGTTCTCATATCTGGAGAGGTCTGATTGGAACCTTCCCCACTTAGGTCATTATCATTTCTGCTTAAGGTCATTTTCTTCAAGTCACACCATCTGCCTATCTGAGGTCTGCTCAAGTAAGACATCCTATTTCCTTACTTATATCTCCAAGATTTTTAACCAGGCTTTCCTCCAATGGCTATAAGATAAAGACAAGTGGACAGTATGCTGATACTTTTACTTTGGGTGCAGGGGTGGGGTGGAGGAAATCATTGGCACTATGATAAAATATACATCTTGACAAACACTTAAGTTTTCCATCTGTACCACCCCCTCACCACCAAATGAACATAAGCACTTCCATATAGAGAGGACAGAAAGGAGAGAAGAAGAGAAAGATAACTGCAATTCAGGAATTCCCATTTCACCAATTCCATGTTTTGTCTTCTGGGTCAAAATTTGCCCACACACTTAAAAGTACTTAGAATTCCCTTTTCGCTTGAGCAAAGTATAAAATTCACTGGCAAAGTCAATTCTAAGAAGGCATAAATTCACATTATCTAGGTCTTTGTTGCCTTTTTTTTGGCATTGATGAAGATCAGAGTAATGAAGTGATACCTCATGATTGAGGCTTTGGGTTACAAGCTCCTAGTCATTCAAATACCTTCAGTATTATATTGTTATGCCTTTTGAATATCAAATAAGATACGATTATCGAGATAAGCTGACACCTTTAGATAGTTCACACCACCAATCACCTTTCCATCAGTTCTGAAAGGTAATAAGGCCTCAAATCCTTTGGGGTTATGCCACTGTTCTCCAAGAGCATTTGTTTTTTTCCTCTTTCATGAGTTGCCACAGCTAAAGAATTCATTACCCAGCAGATAGCCTTTTGGTAATGTCTCTTTGTATACAATAGATTGGTCCATAAACATGTAAGACATACATAGGTTGCTGGAAATATATTTGAAGTCTAAAATAGAGCCAGGGAGAACTTACATGACACTTAATAGCTTTCAAGAAACCATAATCAATCTATTCCATGATGTCTTCAGGTAGGATGAACATATAAAAGGAATATAAAAAATTCCAGCATTTCAATGGAGATCTATTTTTATTATTGATTAAAGTGGGAACATATTTGGATTCACTTCAGTCCTGAGGGTGCTGAGTTGGCATACAATGCAGAAGTGCAATTGGACCAGATCAGACTCAGAAAAAAGTGGACTTTATAAGTGACAAGATTTTGGTTGTTTTTATGATTTGTTCTTTAACCTGCTTATTCAAAATCATTGCTTAGCCTCCATTTAGGTCTATTACCCTGTGGAATTCCTTGTATTGATGACTAGTTTTATTGAATTAGGGCAGTGATGACGAGTCATGTGCCTGCCCCCTCCCTCAGACTGTGTACAGTGCTCCCCCCCACCCAGTCTGCATGTTCATGGGTGGGCCTGGCCTCCCAGTCAGCTCACCTCTGGGGGGAAGTTGCCTCCTGTCCCTATGGGGACCCACTGCTGTGTCCAGCCTTGCTGGCATAGAGAGGGCTGCTGCCCTGCTTCACTTGGCCTGAGAAAATTAGGTCAGGAAGGGTGGGGTAAGCCTAGGGGGAGAGGTGGCTTCTTATTACAATGTAGGATGCTTGTCTTTGTTGAGTCGGATTCAAATGCAGCTCCCTGTGGCCTCTGCTCAGCTCTGTAGCAGATGGAACCTCTGTACCTTTTAGGCTGCTTGTATTTGCATAACAGTGAGGTAATACTTCGCTGGGAGTGGGGCTGCCTAGTGGTCCATGACCCATGTGGGGGGGGGGGTGGGAGCAGGGGGTAGAGAGAGAGCTGTTAGCCTTTGGGGAATGGGGCCACCCCACCAGACTGGCAGCAGGTAGGGAAGGAATGAGAGCAGAGATCTTTTCAGACTGGGCTTGGTGGTGAGAGGAGAGACCCCCTCTTGACCTCCTGTAGCCTCCAGTCCAATGATAGTGAACCTATGGCACAAGTGGCAAATATGGCACGCAGTGTGCTCTCTGTGGGCATTTGCATGCCCCACCCCGTTACTAGAAAGGCAGTGAAGCTGCTCCTCTCCCCTTCTCCACCATGCTTGAGGACATCTTTTCACAAACTGCCCAGCAGCAGGAAACACACAGGGGTTAGGTGGGTGGCTCTCTCTGAGGACATTCCTCACTTCCCCCACCACCCCACCCAGCAGCCCAATGGGAACACTTCCTCCTGCCCCTGGGTGGGGCAAGGGGGGATGGGACATACCCAGCATTTGGTCTGGGGGGAGCAGGCCATACACTCCATCTCTGAAAGATTGTCATCACTGTAACCGGATAGGGGAGAGAAGTGGCCTGAGTGCTCCACTCAGGGGAGTAAATATAGAGGGATAAGCCCGTACAGGGGAGAGGGGGAAGGGAGCAGTTTCACTGGATACCCTCTGCCTTTCCAGTAACTAACTCTGCTGGAGAGGTCTCTGTGTGCCATCTTTGGTACTGTGTCATAGGCATGCCATCATGGAATTAGGGTCTATAAAGGATACATTTTTAATGTTTTCTATGTGCTATATAGCACTTTCATTTTTTTGTATAAATGTATCCCATGATGCTAAGAATATGTATGTTGGTTAATGTTTTAATTTCAAATCCAATTTTTACTTCATAATTTTTTTAGATTTAGCACTCTCAAAAAGGAAAATTGATCTGTAATCCTCTAATTACAATCTTTTGGTTGTTGCATGTCTCCCCCTCCCCAATTAATTTAAGCATGATGTATTTGATGGATAATTAATGTTGTTTCATTGTCTATGGTTTCCTTAAGCACAATGTGGCTTTCCCATTTAATCCTGCTTGACAATGAATTTTTTGTTAACTTGTTTTGAAACCTGATTGGCTTTTGGGGAATCAACTAACACAGTAAATTCTATTCTAGACCCTTATTTTCATTCTGGCAATTATTAATGCAGCAAATTGTTGGGTTATCTTGTTTATTTTCTAATTTTATCCCATTGGGAAGTTTAATAATCCACAATGCAAGGTTATGCTTCTTTTCAATCATTTAATGTGCTGCTCTCCCTTCCATTTTTAAAGTCAGTACTTGGTCCTTGCAATTAGGAGTTGCAAATAAATATTATTTTGTTTTTTTCATCAGGTCTTTTTCATTTCCTCCCATTTTCCTAACCTATTTTGAGTAATTATATATATATATATTTGTGTGTGTGTGTGTCTCCCCCCCCTTCCACAGCAATTCCTTTATTTTTCTGTTCTTCCCAAAGCTACTCTTTTATTTTGAGTAATGTTCATTTTTGGTACCCTTTTCTGAGAAGTGTTTTCTTTACTTCTCCATTTTTTCTCCTATTTTATTCTGAATACTTTATTCTGAAATCTATTTTACTAGTAATGGGCTCATTGTTTCTTTATTCTTTGTAGGTCATACAGGATGCAGCTCCTAGGGGACAAAAGTGAATACCTTGCCAACAACTTGGGAGGCATGACCCTTGCTCAAAGAAAAGATGTAGGGACAATCATTTTCAAACCTTTATCATCATTATTCTTTTACTAGTGTCTCTCTCCTTCCTCCTGTCCTTGTCAGATACCAACTAGAGGGAGTTCCATGTTAGAAAGAAAACTGACAAACTGAAGGCTATCCAGAAATAAAGAAATTAGGATGGTGAAGGGCTTTGAGACCATATGAAGATCTGATAAATTGGGAGGCTTTAATGTGGAAAAGATAAGACTTGGTGGGGGGAGAAAAGCATTTTAAAGGCTGTCATGTGGAAAGATAACAGTCCCATACCTATGTGCAATCATCCTGCTAAGTGTAGAGCTACAAGGATAAAAGTAAAATCATTCCTTTTCTATTCCTAAAGACTATAATCTCCTGGGATATATATATATATATATATATAAATATAAATATATATATATTTATATATATATATATACATATATGTTCATGAAAATTTCAGTAAGAAAGAGCACTAACAACCAAGTATTATATATCATGCAAATACTCCTATAGAAAATGATACTTAAACTGAGTCCTTAAAAAAAGAGACTACTAAGAAGCAGAAATAAGAAGGGTGTATATTCCAGGCATTGGAGACAGCCATGTAAAAGTATAGATTAAGGAAAGCAAGAGCTTAGAAAAAGAACTAAATCTTACTGAAAAAATGGACTCCTTGAAAATGAGAATTGGACAAATGGAAGCTAATGACTCCTGGAAGCATCAATAAGTAATAAAACAAAGTCCAAAGTCTGAAAAAAAAAATAGAAGAAAATGTGAAATATCTCATAGGAAAAACAACTTACCTGGAAAATAGATTGAAGAGATAATTTAGGAAACATTGGACTATATGAAGCTATGAAACAATAAAAAAAAAGCCTAGATGCCATATTTCATTCAAGAAATCACAAAACTGCCCAGAGATCTTAGAATCAGAGGGCAAAATAGAAACTGAAAGAATCTACTGAACAAAACCCTAAAATGAAATCTCCCAGTAATGTTATATAGTCAAAACCCAGATGTCAAAGTTAGAATTTCTATATTCTCCTTTAGAATATGGCCTCCTAATGTACTAGATTGTCCTAGTTTTTTTTTCTTAATGTCTTTTGCTCAGTATTTGAATTTATCTCATATCACCAGTGTTACTTTCTGTCTTTGAAGGTAGCACAGATTTAGACTATTGGCCTGCCCTACTTAAATCTTTCCAAATTAAATATATTTCCATAAATTACACTGATGAATTTTGGTTTTTTATTTACTCTGACACTCTATTTTTAAGTCCCTGAAATTGGTCAATTTATATTTAGCCTCAATTATTAGATGTTTTACCCTCTTATATGAAAAAATAAATGTTAAATTATTCAATTTATCAATAAGGCACCTAAATACTTAAAAATATGAATTCTGCTACTAACCTGTAAATAACTACTCTAAACAAAATTTCTCAAATGCTAAGGGCTCTTATCTTTATTGTGTTATGGAACTCATTGGCAGTTTGTTGAAACCCAAGGACCCCTTCTCAGAATCTTTTAAAATGCATTAAAGACAGGATTACAAAGAAAAACAATCATATCAAAATACAGTTATGAAAATGTTTAAAAAATTCACAGATTTTTCCTTTTAAAAAAATCAAAGCTTTAATTTGAGGTTATTTCATATTGACTCCTTCCCCCTTTGTTTTCCTAATACATAAAATACTGGTAGATCTTGATCTAAGATGTGAATTATTTAAAAAATTTATCTTTTTGGTTTGGGAGGTTGGCTATCATAGGCAGCAATGTATTCTAAGCATACCCTGAAAGATGTCTAGAACCCTCTGGAGGTGTATCCTGTAGATGTATCATCAACAGTCAAATGCCATGTACTGATATAATACTCCTTGTATTATGCCTACAGGTATCCCAGTGACACTGCTAACACATCACCTAAACACAAAATTGTTTTATTCCAGTGAGTACAAGTTGACAGGTATAAGAAATAAGATGGACCCCTGAAAAGGAGTTATCCTGAGAAGAAAGGCATAAGATAAGGGAACTGGTGAATTTCACCTCCAGGATTTTGAGTCTGGTGCTACTTATAGCTTCTTGTGTTAAAAAATGTTGCTGCTACCAAAGGGAAAATCCCTTCCTCTTATGGAGCTAACCAACCCAGAGTAGGGCCAGGGTTGAATCTGGCCTTCACTTTGGTGAGTAGTCAAGAGGAAAACAAAGAACTCTTATCAAGATTACTTCATGAAGTAATGTTCAAGCATGAGAATTATTTGAAACCTTTATACCTTTTAAGTTTTATACAGGACTTCACATGCATTATTTCATTTACATGCACTGCCACTTACTACCTTGGGCAAATTACTTATTCCTCTCTAGGCCTCAGATTCTTAATCTATAAAATAAGGGAATTGGCTTACATTATCTCCATCTTACCTGAACTACTAATCATTAATTCATTGGGTCAATAAATAAGCATCCTTGGGATAGTTATAGAATCAGGGCTCCATTTAGCTACATTAATAAGAAAATATCCATATTAAGATGTACCGAAGGGAAAATTATCTTTAAAGGGGAGAAGATGGGGTGGAAGGGAGAAGAGACTTCTGGAGCTCTGAGTATTAAACCCAAAAGTCAGGAATTAGTTTAATATCAGAGCAGGGGCCTTAAGCAGCTAATGCACCATTTATAGTCTCTCTGTAATATGAATTCATTGATATTTAGTCAGATAAACATTTTAAATAGAAGTTTCATGTCCTCAATTCATTTAAATTCAGTTCAATAATCTTCTATGTGAAGAATCGCATAATAGGTCCTGGGGAAAAATACTTTTAGGTACAACAGTCTTTGCCTTCATAAAACTTATTGTAGAGATGACATGTACACAGAATTATAATTTAAAATAATACATGTTCTACCAGGCACAAAGTGCTATGTGAAATCTGGAGATGGATCAGGATGTGGAGACCACAGGATTATGGATGACTTCTTAAAAGGAGCACTTTAGATGGATTTTAAGGATGAACAGCATTTAAGTGGTCCAAGAACTAAGCACAGGGAAGAGCCTAAACAGAAAATGTACAGTTTGGCTAAAGCAAAGAGTACATGAAGTGGAATAGTATAAGGCTGGAATGGCAAGCTGTTAAATTGTTGAGTATAGGTGTATTTGTATAGTAGGTGTAGGAGCTTCAATTGTTCTCTCTGTAAGCCATTGGAAACCATTAAACATTTTAGAATGGAAGTATGAAATGATCAAATCTATGTGTGAAAGTGGCAACCTAGTAAAGGAAGAATTGGAAGGGCAATAGGAAAGACCTTACTTGTTATATTGTTTGAAGCAGGCACTAGGAAAGACATATTAGGAAGATGAGGGTGGGAACACAGTAAGAAAAGCATGCACTAGTTTATAATAGAGATATTGTGTTCTATCCCTTACTACACTGTAACCTCCATGACTGTAGGCAAAACATATCATTATATCTCTGTATTTAAACAAAGACTTGCAAAGTTCTCTGCTCACAAAAAAAAAAAGACTAAGTGAATGTTAAATGAAAAAATAAATAAGTGATATAAAACTAAAAAAAAATGGTTAAGTAATTGAGTATGAGAAGCAAGAAAGAGGGACGAATCAAACATAAAGCCAAGGTTTCAAATACAGCAAAATGAGGGAAAATGGTGGCACCAATGACAAATAAATAAGCCAAAAGAAAGAGCAGATTTAGGGGCAAAGGCAAAAAAATAAGTTCAGCTTTAGACATGAAGGGTTTGAAATGTTAGTAGGGCTTAAACTAAGTCAATACTGTCAATAGTAGGGCACATAAATCTGGAGCTTGGGAAAGAGCTATGAGCTAGAGATAATGATCTGGGAGTTTTTCATAGTTTATATAGTTGTAGGCATGGAAATAAATGATAATGTCAAGACATAAAATAAAGGGAAAAGAGGAAGAAGAACATAACTTTGGGAAATTACCTCCTTAAGTTGTCTAGAAGTAGATGAATAACTAATTAAGGAGGTAGAAGAGAAAATGAAAAGATTGGAGGGGAATCAGAAGTGGGCTGTTTTTGAAGTTTAGGGAGGAGAAACTAAGTAGAAAGACAGGTATTCAGTAATGTCAGATATCATAGCAAGATCAAAGAGATGAGAATAGGAAATGCTACCAGGTTTGGTAACTGGTAAGTTTTGAGAGAATAATTTTGGTAGACATGTTAGGATGAATGTGGACATGGACAAGAGGGGCACAGAGTGAGGTGTGTTTAGGTTGTAACCTGCAAGAGTACCCACATCAATGAGCTCATGGATCGACTGAAGTATTGTTGAGATGAGGGGTTTGAGCTTCACAAGACTTCTCTCCAATGTAACTTTTCTGATGACCAAGGGATGAGTTGTGGTTGAAGGCTTTACCACTTTTGTTATTTTTTAAGGGTTTCTTACTTGTATGATTTCTCTGATGATGACTATGTTGTCGGCTCCATTTATGTGGTTCCTTTCGAGTATGAGTTTTGAGATGGGAAGTAAGGGATGAGTTATGTTTGAAAGCTTTCCCACATTCATTACATTCATAAGGTTTCTCTCCTGTATGAATTCTCTGATGTACAGTAAGATGGATGATCTGAATGAAGGCCTTCCCACATTCATTACATTTGTGAGGTTTCTCTCCAGTATGGATTTTTTGATGGCAAGCAAGGGATGAACAGTTACTGAAGCATTTACCACATTCATTGCATTTATAAGGTTTCTCTCCAGTATGAATTCTTCGATGGTTTTTAAGGGATGATCTATGGTTAAAGGCTTTCCCACATTCATTACAAGTATAAGGTTTCTCTCCAGTATGAATTCTCTGATGGTAGGTAAGGTAAGAACTATCCATAAATGCTTTGCCACATTCTTTACATTTATATGGTTTCACTCCAGTATGGATTCTCAGATGGGAACTAAGGGATGATCGGTGATTGAAGGTTTTCCCACATTCATTACACATGTGAGGTTTTTCTCCAGTATGAATTCTCTGATGTACAGTAAGTTGAATGCTCTGGATGAAGACTTTCCCACATTCATTACATATGTGGGGTTTCTCATCAGTATGAATTCTTTGATGGACAGTGAGCTGTGTCCTACGTATAAAGGCCTTCCCACATTCATTACATTTGTGGGGATGTTCCCCAGTATGAATTCGTTGATGTGCAGTAAGTTCTGTATTCCGGATAAAGGCCTTTCCACATTCATTGCATTTGTGGGGTTTCTCTCCAGTATGAATTCTTTGATGTACAGTAAGTTGTGTGCTACGTCTGAAGGCTTTCCCACATTCATCACACATGTGAGGTTTCTCTCCAGTATGACTTCTCTGATGGACAGTAAGTTGTATTCTCTGGATAAAGGCTTTCCCACACTCATCACACTTATGGGGTTTCTCTCCAGTATGAATTCTTTGATGTACAGTAAGTTGTGTATTCCGGATGAATGCCTTTCCACATTCATTACACTTGTGGGGCTTCTCTCCAGTATGAATTCTCTGATGGTAAGTAAGTTGTGTGCTCTGTCTGAAAGCCTTTCCACATTCATTACACAAGTGAGGTTTTTCTCCAGTATGGATTCTTTGATGTACAGTAAGTTGTGTGCTCCGTCTGAAGGCTTTCCCACATTCATTGCATTTATGGGGTTTCTCTCCAGTATGAATTCGTTGATGTACGTTAAGTTGTGTGCTACGTCTAAAGGCTTTTCCACATTCATTGCATTTATGGGGTTTTTCTCCAGTATGAATTCTCTGGTGTTCAGTAAGGCCAGTTTTTTGACTGAAGGTCTTCCCACATTTGTTGCATTCAAAATTTTTTTCTCCGGAATGAAGTCTATGACTTTGAATAAGGTTTGTATTATTATAGTTAAAGGATGTCTCACATTCATTATACTTAGAAAGCTTCTTTGCTGAGGAGATTCTATTGCATTTAACTAAATGTGGACTGAAATTCTTTCCATATTCATCACATTTGTTGGGACTGCTTCCTATAGGAATTCTCTGTTGAAAAAGAGTTGACTCTTGATTGAAGCTTTCCCCAAATTTATTTTCATGGCCTTTCACTTTACTGGAAGTTGTTCTGTGAGTGAATTTTCCTTGCCTGGAAGGTCCCTCTGACCTGATATCATATTCCCTGGCTTCTCCCAATATAGGGCCCCAGGGATTATCCCAAATGAATCTGTCTTTGGATGATTCTTCTATAAAAATACCCAGCTTCCAAGCTGATGCTTTGATTTCAGATCTTTCAAGTTTCTCCCCATCTGAAATAAATAAATAAAGATGTGATTATTTCCTATCCTTTCTCATCCAGTAAGAGTTACCATCATGCTAACAAATAGAACGTGAATTCAGGAAGCCCTGGTTTCAAGTTCTACCTCTAAATCTTCATCCTTGTGGCATGAGCCTATGCTAGTCATTTAACTTTTCAGGGTTCCAGGCAAATCTCTAAGATTAGAAGTTTCACAACATGTACAGGTTTATATTGTGAAGAAGGAGATTCCTCATTGGGAAGTTAAAAAACAATAGCAACATTTATATTTATATAGTTTTGAGGTTTGCAAAGCATTATTATCTCATTAAGTTCTCACAATGACTGTGTGGTAGGTGCAATTATTATTCCTATTTTATAGATAAGGAACCTGAGGTTGAGAATAGTCAACTCATTTGTCGTGGGTCATAGAGTTAGTGTCAAAGACAGGATTTGAACTCAGCTTTTCTTCGGTACAGGGTTCTTACCTGCCTCTAAATACTCATGATATCACAAGTCTGGTCAAAGACCTTTAAATATATTTTCTTATTTAATCCCTACTATAGTCCTGTGAGGTAAGCAGGGCAGGTATTATAACGTTTTACAGATGAGGAAACAAACTAGTTAAGTGACTTGCCTAGGCATAGCTGGTACTAGAATCCAGTTTTGGAGTCTGAATGCAGGTGTTCATGCCACTACAGATGGTTAATTGATGTACTCTGCTACAGTCAGTAGCAGAGCCATTACTGACTCCAAATTCAGTATTTTCTCAACCATATCACACTGCCATTCTATTTTTAGTCCACCTTTTATTTTCAAGTTTAAAATACTAAAAGGATGATTTTTAAGTTAAATGAAAATCAAACTATAATTTTTTTGATGCTTAGGGAATAGGGATATGGATAGGATATGTGAAATTTTACTGGTATAGGAAATTTCCAGATGAAGAAATTCCCGTTACCAATGTGTTGAATTTAATTGCCTAGTAAAATCAATTTTCAAAGATAAAAAATACTTTTTGAGGGATTATTGATCAATTTTTGGGCTGAATAAATACCTCTGGGATGAGCTTTAGTACTTATTAAACTCCAAAAGACAAAGATTTTAACAAATCAGAAAAGTATGGAGGCTAAGAATATATATAATATTTAATCATAAGCCAACAATATGACAAGAATTTGTCTAAAATGCTTTTTTTTTAAACTTGTGATATTATATAGTAGTAGTCTCTCGGTAACCAAGGATGACGATTGTCTTTGTGCGTTTTCATCCATGGTGTATAGATGAGCGTGCACAAAGACACTTGTGTGTGAAGAAGATTGAAGAATGAGAATGGAAAATTCAAGAAATTTATCTTTCTCAGAATATAAGCTTTTTATTGTGTTATGTCATAATATTCATAGAGTTTATGACTGATAATGTACATGAAGAGTTATGATTTTAGATGTAAATTTTTTTCAGTTTTCCTTAGAGCAAGTATTCTTTCTGCTGAGCTTAATTTTCAGCAGAGATGAAGATGATTTTTCTGTTTATTTTGATAAATGGAAAGAAATGTCAGCTTAAAAGTACTCTTTTATAGATCTTGGTTATTTTACTTCTATATTTAGAAATGTACTGTGAACCTTAAAAATTCTCAGACCCTACTTCATAAGGTTGGATTGTGAACCTTAAAAATTCTCAGCCCCTATTTCATAAGGTTTGGTTAAGACCATTCCCCATTTTAAACAATGAAGGAACTTAGACCAGGAATGTGAGATCTCTACTCCACCCTTACTTAAGCCTGCTTTAGGGGAAGAAACTCCTTGCTGAACAATGAAAAATACTTAAACCCATACTTATAGTAAGGCAAAAGTTCTTAAGCTGTGCCTATTTTTAGAACTAATACAAAAGGGTGCTAAGTACCTATAAAGGTCAGGCAACTTGTGAATTTAGAAGGAGCAAAGAGGTGAGAACTTACTCAGAGGTTTTCAGGTATGAACTTAATAAAAAATTTAAGCCTTCTTAGGTGTGAATTAAGAATGATCTGTCCTTTGGAAAACGTCTACTGTGATTGGTAGATGTAAGAACTTAGGGGAGGTGACATAGGAGAAAATTAGCTTTAAAAGGGAGGTTAGAGAGAGCTGGGGACATTCAGATTCAGATTCAGGATTCAGCTGGGAAAGGCTGCCTTGAAGGACTCTCTTGGGGCTTCCTCTCAGAGATCTTGTGGTGAGTGGATAAAGGACTGACTGATCTTTCTCTTAGGGCTTGGGCCTGGGTTGGCCAGGGCTGGCCTATCCTTTTCTCATTATTTCCTTTTTTCTCTCTTTAATTCCTCATTTGTATGAAATTAAAAATCTCTATAAAACCCAGCAGACTTGGGTATATTTAATAATTGGGAATTTTTCCCTGGCGACCACCTTATATTTGATTTAAAAGAAGACTGTCTTGAAACCATATTTTCTAAGGTCACAATTTAAACCATCCACTCTTGTATCTGCCACAAGTTTATGTCTTCCACTATTTTAATCACTACAGTACTTAATGTTCTTATGCTCTCTAAAATAAAAATAATTAAATCTCAAATTTAGAGGTTGATCAATAAATGTATATTTCTCTTTAATGAAAATAGTTGCATGTTAGCTTTTGACATTATATCTATAAATAAGCAAAATTAATTGCCCTAATTATTGGCAAGGCACTCTGGCTCTTTAAAAGCACAGAAATAATGACCTGATCATATTTGGTATGTAGCATATTGGGCCTTTAGAAATATCCATTCTTTTCCCTGTGTTCTCTGGAACCATTGCTCCACTATTAATGAATTCTTTTTTATCCTAAATTCTTTCATTTTATGTCCTTTTTATCTTCTGGTGCCAAGAACTAGTCAGAGGTCTTTGAAAAAGTTCCTTGGTCAACATTTGGAAGGTTATCCTCATGACAAGTCAGCTAAATAACAGCTTGCAAATATAGCTAGTTAAACCTTACTCACCAGAAGAGGAATACCTTGGCACTCTTCCTTCTGGCATCCATGTTGCTTCTCTTTGTTCCAACTGGTAAATAATATCTGGTTTGGAAATTGGAATCCCTACATATGGAGAAAAAAATAGGAATTTCTGAAGAGAACTCAGAATCCTAGTTCCTTCCTCTTCAGGAAAAAGAAAACTTAGTGCCTACAGAGTTGTACAAGATCCCAAACTTAAGGTGCTGCACTGAGGATCAATGTCCAAAATAAGAAAGATGAGCATCCTGTTGTATTGTGCACTGGCTGAACTATATATAGTTACACCCCCTCCCCCCAATATGTTTTAGGAAGTACACAGATGAAATGGGACGCAGTTAAAGAGAGCATGAAGGATAGATACTATGGCCACTAAAGAGCATGTCGTGAGGCTTGTTTAAAAGTGAGGTTATCAGTCATGTAAAAAGTGAATTAAAATTTTAACAATTGGCTTGATCTGAAAGTAAAATAAGCTGTCTCTATAGGTAGTGGTTTTCCTTCATTGGAAGTTTTCAAGTGGAGGATGTATGAGGTGATATTGTAGAGAGGGATACTGTAGAAGGGATTGCTATTCAGGTATAGACTGAACCAGTTTTAAGTATCTTTTAATTCTGAAATAGTGTGTGTGTGTGTGTGTGTGTGTGTGTGTGTGTGTGTGTGTGTGTGTGTGTGTGTGTGTAATCAGGGGCATGGATGGAGTGGAAGTAAGGTGATGGTGGGAAGGGTAGTGGTTAAAGGTAGGGTCAACTATAGAAAAGATAAAGAAGAAAAAAAAGAAAACACTATTTATTAACTATAAAGGAATCATGAATTCCTGATTCCTGCAAGCAAGCCAAAACCCATTTAAAGTCCATTAGATAATTTTACACCTTTACCAATCAAGGACAAAAAACCTAGGAAAGACATATTCAGAGGTATAGAAGAAAGCCATTCTTACCCAGGGAAACTAGGTTCTTATAGTTTTCCAACATCACTTCCCTGTACAGGTCTTTCTGAGAAGGTTCCAGTTCTTGCCATTCTTCCTTGGTGAAGTCTACAGCTACATCCTTGAATGTTACTGATACCTGGAAAGAGCAAGCACATTCCCACATGACCAGGGCTTATTATCCCTTCATTCTGTGTCAGGAGTGGAAGAGTTTACCCATACACATTGTTTCCCCAAGTAAAGCACAGACATGGAAAGCGCTATACACAAAATTCCAAACCACGCAATTAACAGAGCTCTTATATCCATGCTCCAAATTAACACCAGTGATCACATTCGAAATACTAATTTCTAATTAGGTTCAACATGGCAGTCACACTGTTAGTATTCAAGTGAAACACTCTCTGATTACCAAATACCACCTCTTAACAAGGCCCTGAGGGAGAGACAAGCCAAGTGCCACAACCATTTCAACCGTCAGTTGCTGAAGGAGACAACCCAGAACTTTGGGTACAAGAGCATTCAGAATAGCAATTTCCCCCAGACCACCAGAACTAGTTCTAGCTCAGGTGCTACGACCATTAATGAGGAGGTGAATCCTTGTGGAGAAGAGGAACCACCTTCCTTACCATCATCACCACCACTACCACCTGCCACCAATAGGTAGATGGGCACAGGAGCCCTGGGAGAGGCAGCAGCCTACAAACTACCAGCCTTGCATCCAGCCCTGCCATCCTCTAGGGAGGCAACTCTTGTGGAGAAAGGCTCAGCCTTTCCCAGCTGTCACCCAATTGTTACAAACAGGGCAGATAAGCCAATCGACCTGGAACAGTTGCAACAGGCATTTCTCAAGAGAAGAAATACAAGCTATCCACAACCACAGATATCCAATAATAATAATAGAAATACAAATTAAAATAAATCTAGGGCTGCACTTCAACCTTGTCAGATAGGCAAGGAGAACAAAAATGTTGGAAGGTTTTGGTAAAACCATCACAATAATGCATAACTGAGAGAACAGCAAATTGATCCAACTATTCTGAAGTTATTTGGAACTACATCTAAAAAGTCACTAAATTTTACACTCCTTTTGACCTAGTGATATCATTAATAGGCTTATACCCAGAGATCAAAGACAGCAAAAGAATCCATATGTATAAAATATTTATAGGGGCATTTGTTGAAGAAATTGAAACAAAGTTAAGTACCCATTAATGGGGACACAAGACAAACAAATTACAGTATATATCAAGAATATTACTGTGCTTTAAGAAAAGATGAAAAGGACAGATTCAGAGAAAATAAGGATGAATGTATGAAGTGATAAAGAATGAAGTAAGCAGACCCAGAACTATTTCTAAAATGATCATAACACAGTAAAGGAAGAGAACTTTAAAGTACTGAAGAACTCTGATAAATGCAAACTATAACTCCAAGCCTGGAAATGAAACATGATTGCCACTTCTTAGTGAAGCAGAGAGAAACTGATGGTAGAGATGAGATAAACATTTTCAGAAACAGCCAATACAAGGACCCAACCAGCACAGTCTTATGATTTTCTCTAGCTCTGTTTCACAGCAGCACACAATTAGGAGCGAAGGAGATGGAAGGAATCCAAGGTCATTACTTATGAAACTAATTCACCAAGGCGCTGAGATGGGACAGGCAGAGTGTGTAGTTCTGTAAAAACTGTGGGAGGAATGCTATATAGTGCAAAATTAGCAGAGGCTGGCAAGAGAAGCTGAAGACAAAAGTTTTTTAAATTGAGTTTGCAAACTCAACTAGTTTAAGAGAAGAGAGGACCAAAGAAAGGGCAAGACTTTTGCTTGGAGTAGATGGGATGATATACAACAATTGAAAATGGAAAGCAAAGCTACTCAAATTGTATTTTTTTTAAACAAAGGAAAGTAAGCTGTGTTTTCTTGTAAAAATTGTATTTGGTCCTGATTGATATGGTAGAGATGAGACATAATTATAGATATGACATGTTCTTCGTGTGATTTGTAAACTTGAAGGATTTTTTCCTTCATCATTTTGAAGTTTAATAAAGACTTATATGTACACACAAATATGGGAAAATTGAATTTTAAACTTCTTGTTAGGGTTCTCTAAGATTTTTTCCTTTGGAGAGAGATATGAATATAGAAAAATATTCTATATGTGGAAGGGAGGAAATCTTTTCAATGGCTTCAGGTCTGACTTAAGAACCAAGCTAAAGAATTATTATTTTTTCTATTGTTTCAAGGATAAAAATAATAGTAAATAATAATAGCTAGCATTATACAGAGCTTTAAAGTTCATACAAAGGTTTGTAAAATGCTATACAAAGATCCTTATAAAAACCCCATAAGGTTGATGCTATTATCCCCATTTTACCAATGAGGAAGTTGGGGCAAAGTGATTTGCTCAGGGTCACCTAGTTAGAAAGGCTAGATTTGGTCTTCCTGACTTCAAACCCAGCACTCTAACCCATTTTGCTACCTAGTTGTCTACAAACTCTTTGTCTTGGCATTTAACAATATGGATCCAAGTTACTATTTCCAGACATTTCACATTTCCCCCCTTAAAACATTATATTATCACTGGCAGTCGCTCAGCTATCATGTGACATTTCTTTTAGGACTCAAGGACGTAGCTTATCTGAATCAGATGACTTCAAGTAATCAACTCGTCTTTTGAAATCACTTGCCCAAGCAGCTAGCTCTGCTGGTGTTCCACTGATATTGAATAATTCTAAAAACCGAATCCATGATCATTTCCCATAACTAACCTCATGCATATATCCCTATTTCTGTTAAAGGTATTATCCCAATTACCCAGCATTGTACTCTTTTACACAACCCTCCCACATTCAATCAGTGTTCAAGTCCTGTTGACAGTATCTCCCCAGCAGCGTTCCTAACTGTCCCTTTCTTTAAACTGCATCTGACTTTAGAGAACAGCTTGTGCTTCAGCTTGCTAGGATATGACTTGTAAGGTTAAAGGTTGTTCCCCCTCATTAAGAAACAGAGAGGGGACAGCTGGGTCGCTCAGTGGATTGAGAGCCAGACTTAGAGATAGGAGGTCCTGGGTTCAATTCTGGCCTCAGACACTTCCTAGCTCTGTGACCCTGGGCAAGTCACTTAACCCCCACTGCCTAGACATTTACCACTCATCCGCCTTAGAACCAATACATAATATTGATTCTAAAACAGAAGGTAAAGGTTTAAAAAACCAACAGGCTAGTAACACTGTCAGGGGAGACAAAGTGATGGATAACAAAAGATTTTATGGAAATAGAATTAATATATATTAAGTTTTACTCAATAATAATCTTTTTGTGTGTATGTCTTTTTTCATCAATGGGGCTCTTTGAAGGCAGACTTCTTAGAATTCTTAGGTCGTAGAATTCTTAGGCCTGTTTCCCTTTAAAATTTAGCTCAAAATAAGCAAATGGTGTGTACGACTGAAAGAAAATACTATGGCTTGCTATTTAGGTAGTACTTTAATTTTTATAAAATATTACACATATAAATTAATTTGATCTGGTCAAGTAGGCCAGAACATGATGAACTGTCAGGGCCAAGCAATTCTCAAAGATCATCTACTAAGTTACAAAATAGGAAGAAAGGAAATAAAGTATCTTTTAAGTGCTTACTTTGTACCAGAAAATACCCTTACAGATAAAATTACAGATTGTTGATAAATAGCTAGGAATCATTAGTGTAAATAATGAGTGTTCTGAAATTGTCCATGAATTCAGATTTGTACTAGTCAAAGCTACACACACACACACACACACACACACACACACGAATATTTTAGGGTTTCATTATTTAAATTAATGGGGTAAACTAAGCACTATAAGTACTAAGGGTAGTATTGTTGCTGTATTACAAATGAGAAAATATAATTTAAAAAAGATTAAATGAAGCCTACATCAAATCTATAGGAGGCAGCAAGATGGCTAGTGGATAGAGCTTGTCTTGGAGTCAGGAAGACCTGAATTCAAATCCAGCCTCATATGCTCACTTTATGTGTGACCCTTGGCAAGCCACTTAACCTTTGTTTGCCTTAATTCACTGGAAAAGGAAAGCATAAACTACTCCCATATCTCTTCAGGGCAGCCAGGCAGCAAAGCAGACAGAATGCTGGACCTGGAATTAGGGAAACCTGAGTTCAAATCTGCCCTTAGACATTAACTAGATGTGTGAGTCTGAACAAGTCACTTCACTGTGTATGTCTCAGAATCTTCATCTGTAAAACAAGCTGGAGAAGGAAATAGCAAACTCTTTTAGTATCTTTGCCAAGAAAATTCCAAAAGAGGTCACAAAGAGTCAGGAACAATCCTTATGATTAAATAACAGTGTCACTTCTAGGTCTTTGTTCATTCAAATCCAGTTCTCTTTCTGTTCTGCTATAATGCTTGAATGAATAATCAAACATAGAGAGGAAAAGGATACTGAGAAAGGGCATGAAGTAAGATAATGATAGGCATTCTCTAAAGAGTTCTGTGGTTTAGTAGGAAAAATAGAGAACTGAAGGTTGAGAAATGTGGTTTCTAGACCAAATCCTACCTCTGAAAATCCTGAGCTTTACATCGAGTCTAAGTAAAGTCTAAGTAAAGAAGTCGTACTAAATAGATAACCTCTAATATCCTTTCCAGCTCTCACAATCTAATAACTACTTCAATGGAGAGAATATGCTATGCCTTCTTAGAGAAAGCAATTAAGGTAGGATTCAGATCTTTGTAGAGAATTTGAATGGGCAGGAAAGCCTAAGGACAGAAGAAAGAAAAGCATCCATATTCTGAGAGCTGAGATAGCATTTTAGGAGACAAAAAGCCCCAACTTACCTGGGACCTGGCTGTTAGGAGTCCAGAGATCATTCCTTTGTCTTCTTCCAATATGCTTTGTCTTAGAAGAAGGGCAGAGCCTTGAGAAGGCAGAGCTGGGAGAGAAGAAAATAGTTAAGATCTTGGAAAGTACTCTTGACTTGCAGGAACCAAATTCATTAGGCTAAAAATCCCTACATGTTAGGGAGATATCAATGTAAGCACTTTACAGGAAGGTTGATGATAACTCAGGAGTGGTCCTAAACTCTTCTGGGATCAGAGAAGAAACGTGGACTTTATATGAAACTCCTGACTATGAAAACAACAGGCTCCAAGGGAAAGAAAGAGCTCTGACTTGGGAATTAGAACCCATAGGTTGAATTCATATTTCTGTGACTGAGTGAGTGTATATACAATGTACCCGAGTCACCTCATTTTGCCACTCTTTGTCTCTCTTTCATGATTATCATTATTGTTCCTCTCCAAAACGTTCTTATTTCTATTGAGGGCACCACCATCCTTCTAATCTTCTGAATTTACAACTCTGGCATTATCCTTGACTTCTCACTCTTCTTCCTCCCACACATCCTATCAGTTGCCACACTGTATAGTTTTTATGTCCACATCTTTCACAATTATCCCCTTCTCAAGATTTAAATAACTTTAGAGAGGTAGGCCAAGACTATATATACAGTATAAAGGTACTCAAAACAACTCTGATTCAGTTGGAAAACAACAGACATGTAAAAACAGCTATTATTTTTATATATACTATAATCACATACACATAATATAGTTCAGTTTCTTGTCACTTCTAGCCTGAACTACTGAAATTAACTCCTAATTGGTCTCACAGGCTCATGTCACTCACCACATCAACCACATGAGTACCAAAGTGGTTTTGGCCTGATTTTAATCAGTTACTTCCCTATTTAATAAATTCCATTTTATTGTGTAGTCTTTATTGCCCCTAGGATAAAGAAAAAACCAAAAATCTGTTTTTTTAAATCTTTCCTTCTGTTTTAGAATCAATACTATATATTGATTCCAAGGCAAAGCAGAGGTAAGGGCTAGGCAACGGGTTGCCCAAGGTGACACAGCTAAGAGGTTCTCAATCTACTGAGCCTCCTCATTGCCCCTCTATTTGGTTTTTAAAGCCCATCACAATGTAGTAGTGACCTATCTCTCTAACTTTGTTGCTTTTTTCTCTGGACACCATGGTCTAGCCAAACAAGTCTTCTTCAAGTTCTTCTCCCAACCTCAATTGCAATATTAGTAACTATTTTCTGAGATTTTGCACTGGCTGTTCCTCATGCCTATATATCACAAACTCTTACTTTTTTTTCAAACTGAGATCATGTATCACTTTCTTCATAAATTCTTTCCTGATCCCTCAACTGCTAGACCCAACATCTCTAAAGTATCATATATTTATTCTGTATATATTAATATATTTACAGGTTATCTCTTCTCCCAAATAGAATGTAAGTTTCACAAAAACAGGAATTTTCTAATTTTTATCTTTGTTCTTGGCACAAAGGTCAATTAACTTCCCTGAATATCAGTTTCCTCATGTATAAAAAGAGGGGTTTAACCAGATGATCTCTAAGGTCCCTTCTAGCTCAGTCTATGATCCTATATAATGTTGTAGTCAGACAGTATAAAGGGACTCAAAACAATTCTGATTCAGTTGGAAAACAACAGATATATAACAGCTATTATTTTTATACATATTATATACATAATACATAGTGCTTTGCAAAATGTTTTACAAATATGACATCATTTTATCCTTACAAAATCCCTAGGAGGGAGTTTCTATTATTATCTTTCTTTTACATGAGGAAACTGAGGCAAAGAGGTTAAATGACTAGGTGGGAAGCATAAAGGCTGTGTCTGAAGCTGGATTTGTACTCAGCTCTTCCTAATTCTAAGCCTATTGCTCTTTCTTAAGCCAGAATAGCCCACAACGGTGTTTCTTCAAATATACCAAGAAAAATTGCCGAACTTTTCATCCCTGTCAGAAGAATAGTGTGATTATGTAGGTTCAGTCATTAACATATTCACTCTCTCCAAAAGACTGTATGGCATAGCAAATAGACTGGCTTTGGAATCAGGAAAACCTGGTCTTAAATCTCACTGAGTTCTGTAACCTTGGGCAAGTCACTTGACCTCTAAGTCTCAATTTCCTGAGTGAGGACTCCCTGGGCCTCCAAGGTCCCTTCTATTTGTGGATGCACCACTCACTCTTGGTTCTCCCCTCCACAATCTTCCCCTTCCATCACCCCTTCCCCTCCTCCCCCCCAAAAACAAAAAGAAAAAGCAAAAAGAAAACACATCCTCCAACTCTCCCCTTCTCCCAAGACCGACAGGGTAGGCTGACTATTCATTCATTCATCTATTTATCCATCCATCCATCCATCCACACATCCGCAGTCTCCTGGCTCCCTACTCTCCCTCCCCCTCCCCCCACAGGCTATGGACTAGAGGGGCTCCCTTGCCCACCTCCCTTTCTGCCTCCCCAGGCCTTGCAGGGCACACTCGGGCACAGACAACACAGACTCAAATACACAGATAGACACACACCGCCCCATCTCATTCCCTCTCCCCCAGGCCCTAAAGAGTATGCTCATACACAGAAACACAAGCTGAAATGCACACACACACACTCCGTCCCCCACCCCGCCCCCACCGCAGGGCACACGGCTGTTACACACGCCACTCATACACAGACACACACCCTCTCCCCACCTCCACAGGCCCCGCGGGACAAACTCGAACAGACACAAGGCGCCTCCCCCCCCCTTTTCCCCACCTCCCCAGGCCCTGCAGGGCACACTCAGACACAGACACAGACACATTCTCTTTCTTTCTACCCCCACAGGGCAGAGCTATGTTATACACAAGCACTCGTCCCCAGATCGGGCAGGGCACTCTGCTCAGATAGAGACAGCTGAACAGACACACTCTTTTCTATCTCTACCCCCGCCCCTCTGGGTCCAGCAAGGCACACTCATACACACACCCCGGGCCCCTTCCCCCACGATCTCCGCTACTTCTGGCAGCCGAGGCCGCCGCCCTCCAGAGGGGCGCGGAGCCCGGGGGCTCGCTTCCTCGCTCACCCATACGCCCGACAGATCGTTGCATCCAAGGAAAGAACAAAGCGCCTAGGAGCCCACTCCTACGCAGCCCTAGACGGGCAGGCAGGCTGCTCCACGAACCACACAGACACTGCGGGACTCAGGGACAGCGGGGACCGGAGGCACTGCTTAAGTACCAGAATAGGGGAGATGGAGTCTGGTGAAAGAAATGGGTCGTGTCGCAGGGGATTCTGGGGAATGTAGTTCAGAAGCTACTCTTATGTCACGTGTTCCTCTAGTCCGTGAATAACTGGGCTGCGGACTTTAAGAAACCTCTGATTGACGCCCTCCTTTGTTTCAGCCTTGGCAGAATAAAGTCGAGTGTCTTACGGTTGGCTAACTACGCATACTAGTGCTCTTGAACCCATCCTCTCTCACCTCACTGGGGTTTCCTCGCCATTCATTTGCAATATCTTTGCCTGCTGGCTTCTGCTCTCCGTGCCCTATTGAATCTGCTCATTTCAAGATCGCTGCTGGTCTAATAGTCCAATTTGTCCAATTTGGCAGGTTGAGAAAAACTCTCAGTTTAGCCACCAACTCCTACTCATTCGCATCTTTCTGCGGCTTTTATTTGATACTATTGGTAAACTCTTCCCGAAGAATTTCTCCCGCCCTTGACTCCTGGGATACTCTCTTCTGGTTCTAATTTTAGCAGTGGTTTTAAATTTCCTTCACTTGTTCTTGATCCTACTGGCCCCCCAAGCATGAATGTTTTCTCCTTCTCTCTCTGCTTTGGCAATCCCATCTGCTCTGTGAAGATTGGATTTAGCTATATCCTGATTGTAACAAGGAAGATAGTTAGCTCTTTCTTTATTGTGAAGATAAAATTGTAATCTCCTGATTTTAACAATGAAGGTATTTAGCTCTTCCTTTATAGTGAAGCTAGAATTGTAAAGTACAATCTAGTTTTAGATTTTAACTACAAAAAGGTGTTCAGTAACTACAAAAGGTGAACTTACCAAAAGAGGTGTTAAGTAACCCAAAAAGACATAATCTAACCAGAGAAGGTGAGAATTAAAGAGTGGGCAGTCCTGGAGAAAAGCGTGTGCTGTGATTGGTAGACATGAAAACTTAGAGGAGGTGACACAAGAGAAAAAGGTCTTTAAATAGAGGGGAAAAAAAACCATTGAACAGTCACCCAGGTCCTATCAGAGGAACGACTGGAAGACTGACACCCAGACTTCTTTTTAGACTGTTACCCTTGGAGAGAGAAAGGCTGATTTAGTGGACTTGCTTTTCCTTCTTCTGGCTGGGACTTAGAAATTCTAACTAGTATAATAAGTTCTCTCATTCCTTAATAATCTTCCTTTTATTGTAAATATTGTAAATAAACTATCATAAATTCTATTTAATTTAGTAATTCATTTTGGGATTTCTGGTGACTACCTAATTAATTCAGTGTCCAACCACAATAATTTTAACAGCTCCAACTGCTTTCTCTATGTAGAAGATTCCCATATATGTATCTAACTCTAATTTCTGCTTTGATTGTCCTGCTTGTCCTTTTGGATATAAAAACTTGACTCAAGTGCTTCAGATTCAACTTATTCCAAACTGAGTTCTATCACCTTCCTCTCTAAAACTGCTCCTCCCCAAATTGCCATCTTTGTTTATGAGACCACTGTCTAACCAATAAGCCAGTTCGAAACCCTGAAGTTAACCAAGATTTCCATTTCCCTCTTCTCCCCTTCTATCCAAATAATGGCTTAATTCCATCAGCTCTACTGTAAAGATTAAAATTTTAGGGAACTGAGGCAGGAAGAAATTAGTTTCTCTCTCTGCAAGGAGTATTATATTTTTAGAGGTTTATTGAAGATTAAAATATAAAGAAAACACAAGAAAAGCACGTGTCCAGGCCCAGAGAGCCTATTCACGACCACTCACATCTTGCTTGCTAGGTGGAGAGCTGGGTGTGCTCCAAAGCAGAAGTAGAAAAAAAAAGGGGGGGGGCAGAGCCTATTCACAACCAGGTTAAATACCCCAGGTGAGGTTACAAGGAGATTACAAAGCATTCTGGGGAAGTGGATCAAGGACTTATGGGGATTGAAGTCCTGGATTCAAGTCATTTTTTACACTACCATTACAACTTTTCTCACACTTCTCTCACTCTTCTCTCTACTCAAACTTCCACTACTCTATTTCTTCAATTCCTTACTCAAACCCATGTGACTAGCTTAATTTCCATGTTCCTCAATGAACTTATATGTAAAATGAAGGGATGAATTAAATGATCTGAGGGTCCCTCTAGCTCTAAATAAGAGGTCTTATGATCATATTATTCCTCTACCTGCACTCTCTGTTTCAGACCAAATAGAATACTAGCTAAATTCAACATGTTCTCTACCATCTCCCAGAATGTACAGTCCACCTCCAATACCTGAATGTATAAACTCCTTATCTCTGCCCTTCAGAATTCTTTGCATCCTTCAACTCTCAATTGAGCCACCTACATGAAGGCTTAGATCTCCTCAATCAAAAGTGTGTTCATCCTTTACCATTCACTAATTTTCAGATTGATATTTCTAGAAAACAGGTTTGACCATACCAATTCTCCTACTCAAGAAATTTCACTGGCTTCCCATTTCCTTTATTTAAAATTTTTAAGTTTTACTGATATTTTTCATGTTCATTTCATTTGCATTTTTAAAAAAATAATGTATTTTTTTGCTTGTTACATTAAAATATCCAATTAATTCCTTCCCTAACTCCCTTCTCTCCATTAGAGAAGATATCATTTGACAAAAAGATATATGTATATATGTGTGTGCATGTATTTATATATATATAAAACACCTTACTTATTTCTATTTATCAGTTCTTCCTCTGGAGATAAAAATACAGGAGTCATTTTTCAAACAATATTTCTGTTGCTGTATATAATATTCTCTTGGTTATTCTTGTTTCACTTCATAATTTCATGAAGGTTTTCCCATGTTTCCAAAATTAATTGGTTCATCATTTCTCATAGTGCAGTAGTATTTCATCACAATCATATGCCATAAATTGTTTAGGCATCCCCCAAATGATGGACATCTCTTTCATTTCCAGTTCTTTGCTGATACAAAGAGAACATATAGAGTCTTTCCCACCCCAACCCACCACCATCACCTTAGGAAATAAGCCTAATAATGGCATTGTTAGGTCAAAAGGTATACACAGTTCTATAACTCTTTGAGCATATTTTTGGATTGTTCTCGCATTTCCACCAACAGCATATTAGTGTTCTAATTTTTCCACATCCCCCTCCAACATTTGCCATTTTGCCCTTGTGTCATTTTAGCTAATCTGAGATGTGTGAGATGATATCTCAGAGTTGTTTTGATTTTCATTTCTCTAATAATGATTTAGAGCATTTTTCCATATAGTTATATATAGCTTTGATTTCTTCATCTGTCTATTCCTATCTCTTGACTATCAATTGGGGGATAACTCTTATTCTTATATATTTCACAAATTTCTCTATTTTAGATATGAGACCTCTATCTGAAAAATTGTCTATAAGTTCCACCTGTGCCCCCCGCTCCTCCACTCTCCCCAATTGACTACTGTCCTGAACTTGGCTATATTAATTTTATTTGTACAAAAACTTTTCAATTTAAAATATTCAACATTATTCATTTTATGTTTCTCAGTGCTTTCTATCTCTTGTTTATTTATGTTTTTCTCCTATTTATAAATCTGATGGGTAAAAAAAGTTCTCTAATCTTCAATTTTGCTTACATCTCCCTTTATACCTAGGTCATACATCCATTTTCATCTTATTTTGGTAAATGGTATAAGTCTGTGTTGATGAACTTATGGAATGTGTGTCAGAGAGGGCTTTTCCCCTCCCTCTTTTCCACTATACCTGAGGATGTTTCTCACATCACCAGCTTCTTTATCCAGAAACCTAATGGGAGTGCTTTGTCACTCTCCTCTCTGGGATAATGGGCAGCTCACAAGGGGCATGAGGGTTGCAGTTTGGGCACTTGATCTCTAAAAGGTTCTCCATCTCTGGTGTAAATTATTGGTCTATATCTAGTTTCTGTCAGAATGTTTTCCAGTTTTCTAACAATTTTTACCAAATAGTGAATTATTATACCAAAAACTTACATCTTTACTTTTGTCAAACACAAGGTTACTATAATATTTTATAACTATTTATTGTACGTTAGTTCTGTTCCATTAATCTAATTTTCTGTTTCTTAGCCAATAACATATAGTTTAGGTCATTACTGCTTTATAATACATATACTTTAAAATCTGGTACTGCTAAGACTCCACATTTTTTCCATTAATTTTAAAAAATATTCTTAGCCTTTTGTTTTTCCAAATAAATTTTATTATTTTTCTAGTTCAAGAAAATATTTTTTTTTGGTAATTTAATCGGGATGGCATTGGATAAGTAGACCAATTTAGCTAGGTTTGTAGTTTTAATTATATTACCTCTGCACATCCATGAACAAATGATATTTCTATAATTAGTTATATTCAACTTTGTATAAAAAGTTTTTTATGATCATGTTCATATAGTTTCTGGGCTTGTTTTGGTAGCTATACTCCCAGGTATTTTATTCCAGCTATGGTTAGTTTAAATAAGTTATCTCTTATTGTCTTTTCTTGTAGGACATTGTTGGTGATATATGAAATGCTGATATTTTAAGTGGGCTTATTTTATATTCTATTACTTTGCTAAAATTATTGATAGTTTCAATTAAATTTTAGTTGAATCTTTAGAATTTTCTATATATCATATTGTCTGCAAAAGAGATAATTTTGTTATTGTTTTACCCATTCTGATTCCTTCAATTCCCCCCCCCATCTTATTGCAATTGCTATCATCTTCTAATACAATATTAAATAATATTGGGAATAATGGGCATTTTATTTACTCCTGATTTTATAGGGAAGGCTTCTAACTTATATAATAGTAAAAGGGATTTTAGGGAAGAATTGAAGAAGTACAGGGGATAAGAAATTTGTAACAGGGAATGGAGGAATTGAAGGGAGAGAGGGAATATGGCTACCAGTGAAGTAAAAGGAGACAACCCCTGCTAAGGGGCTATCTTTGAAAATTGGGGTTCCTGAGAAATGGGCCACCTATGATAACCTGAGGGATGTCTTCGCTATTGATTGATGTTGAAGATACCCCAGGGCAGGTAAGCATTTACCCCACTGAGGGACAAGCCTTCCCCCCCCACCAAGGTTACCCAACAGGGGTCCAATAAGGACCATCTATGGCTGAATGGCTGTCCCTGGCTTCTCCCTTTATGTCCCCCTGAAAAGATAGTCCTCTTATCTTACTGCAGTTTATTTAAATAAAGATGAATTTTAAGTTTGAATTGGGAGGTATCAGGGTAGAGGGAATAAGGATTTCCTTATACTTTTCCCCAGATGGGGTCTCTCTCAGCTTTTGAGCTAAGGCCTCACAGGCTGCTAGAGGGTTTCTTTTATTCCTATCTATGCTAATCTGTGCTAGTTTTCTTAAGTTCAAAGTCTTTAGCAGTAGACAGCAAGAGAAAGAAAAAGTTCTGACCTTCAGAGCTGGTTGGGCTTGTCTTTTCAGGTTGACACCCCTAAAGACTGGCCTTCCACTTCAAACTACTCCCCTTAAATCCTTTTATTCAATGACACAATCACAGGAATCCAGCTAGAGCACACAGTTGGGAAATATCAAGAGATAGAGGTACTTCTATCCAGAGACAAGGAGAGAGCTCCTACCAGTCTGATGGCCAGAAAAGAGAGACCTTGAGAGCAACGGTCACTCTCCAAGTTGCCCCTCCCCCCACCAACTGTCATTCTTGTCAATATCTTCTCTCTAACATTCCAACTGCTGTTTGTTCCACCTGAGTGGCAGAAAGTCCAAAACTTGTTTCAGTTTTCCTTTCCACACTTATTCCCATTACAAAAAATATTTTCTGATGGTTTTAAATATATATGTATTATTATTCTAAGGAAAAATCCTTTTATACCTATGCTTTCAAGTATTTTTAATAGGAATGAATGCTGTATTTTATCAAAAGCTTTTTTGAATCTATTGATATAATCATATGATTTTTATTAATTTTTGTTGATATAATCAATTATGTTAATAGTTTTCCTTATATTAAACCATCCCTGAATACCTGCTATAAATTATGTTTGGCCAGAATGTATAATCTTTGTGATATATTATTGAATATATATTTCTTTTTCATTAAATTTGTATATTATGAGTTTAACAAAAATCAGTTTTTGATTTCTCTAATCTTGCTCCTCTCATTAAAAAAAAATAGAAGAAAAAGAAAAGCCTTGTAATAAGTATGTGTAGTTAAGCAAAACAAACTCCAACACTGAACATGTAAAAAAAAATTATCATATGTTGTATCCTGAGGCCATGTGGCCTCTCTATCAAGAAAAGGGTTAACATGCTTTATCATCAATCTTCAGGAAACATAGTTAATCACTGTATTAATCAGTTCTTAAGTCTTAATGTTATCTTTTTTGTTTTACTGTGGCACCTTTATTTTTAAATTTTAATATTTTATTTTTCCAATTTCATGTAACAACAATTTTTATCATACATTTTCTTAAACTATATGATCCAAATTGACTCCCTCCCTACCTCCCTGAGATGGTAAGCAATTTGATCTGGCTTATACATTTTTATGATCATGAAAAACAGTTTTCTTTATCAGTCATGTTGTGAGAGAATACTCACATAAAACCAAAACACAAAAATAAAAACACATACCAATAAAATAAAATTAAAATAATGTACTTTTACCAGCATTCATGCTCCATCAGTTCTTTCTCTAGGTGGGGGTAGGGTGGGGTAGCATTATTTGTCCTTCAGAATTGTCTTGGAAATTTCTGAGTAATGCTAAGTCTTTCACTGTTGACCATTGTTCAAAATTGCTGTTTACTGTGGACAATGTTCTCTTGGTTCTGTTCACTTCATTCTTTATCATTCCATACAAGTCTTCCTAAGTTTCTCTAAAACTATCTCTTTCATCATTTCATAAGACAGAAACTATAATTTGTTCTGTCATTTCCCAATTGAAGGACATATCCTTGGTTTTCAGGGCTTTGTCCCTAAAAAAAAAAAAGTGGCTATAAATATATTTTTCCATATGGATTTTTTTCCTTTGGATTTGATTTCTTTCAATTCTAGGCCTAGCAATTATTTATAATATTTATAATTTATAATAAATATTTATAATATTTTGGCAATGAGACTTGTGAAAGAAGTTTGCTGTAGGATTTTCCCCATCCTACTTCTCTAACCTTAGCTATAATAATTTTCTTTGTGAGATATACATATAGATCTCACAAAGAAAATTATTTATATATGTATACACACACATATATAATTTTGTCTTCTGTGATCCCTAGTTTGCTTCTAAACTCTTCCTTTATCCATAAAACTGAAAGGTAATTTCTTCCTTTCTCCATTAACTAGTGTATGAGCACTTTTTAACTCACATATCCAATTGGAATTTTTATTGGTTTATAGTGTGAATACTAGTCTATACCTAGTTTCTGATTGACTGAATTCCGTTTTCCTTGGTGTCTTTGTCTAATATTGTGACTTTTTACACCAGTAGCTATGATCTTTGGGTTTATCGAACACTAGGATACAATGTTCATATTTCTTTCTTTATTTTTTTTATTGTAGAGAATTCTTTTTACTGACATTAATTAAAATAGGATATATATTTACCTTAGTTTACATATGAGGAAAATGAGACAGCAATATTAATTGATAATTATAGTTACATCTAATATATGTCAGAGATAGGATTCAAATTGAAGATTTTCTCATTCTGAGGCTAAATTTTATTCTACCTTACTAAAGTTGAATCTTTTTTTAAAGATTAATTAATTAATTTAAAAATATTTTCCATGTTTCCATGGTTCATTTTCTTTCCCTCTTCTCTTTTCTCCCCCATCCCAGAGCTGACAAGCAATTTTGCTGTGTTGAACTAACAGTCACTTGATACATATTTCCATGTTATTCATTTTTGCTATAGAGCAATTTTTTAAAGCCTAACCCCCAAATCACATACCCATATATACATGTGATAAGTGATGTCATATGTTTTGCTTTTGTATTTCTACTCTGAGTTGTTTCTCTCTATGTAGTTAGCATTCTTTTATATATTCCTTCAGGAGTAACGTGGCTTGTTGCACTGTTACTTGTAGCAAAGTCCATTACATTGGATTGTTCCACAGTGTTTTACTTTCTGTGTACAATGTTCTTCTGGTGCTTGTAGCATACCAGGCATATTAGCATCTTGTATGATTGATGTATTGATATTGTATCTTATGTGTTCATATGCCAGACTCATGGTCATGTTACTTATTGATTATTGCATTTCTAAATCTTCAGTCCAAAGGACAAGAGAATCCTGAGCAGGACATTACTGGCCACAGAGTCCTAGCTCACGCCTTGTTCGACCATATTCCTTTCCAAGTTGCATGTTGGACTAGTCTCCTCCTCTTTGATTTCGTGATTATCAATTCAACCAATGTTAATACCTATGTCATGTCACGTATTCATTAATTACCTCCCACTCCACATTCCTAAACTCTCCAATAAAAGTTCAGGGACAGGTGTGAGCCTCCCTCTTGCTTCTCTTGCTCCTCCTGCTTGCCTTTCTTGCCCCTTTTCTATTGAGAGGCATCACCGGAGCTTGCTGCACCCCTCATGATTTAACTTTTTGTCTTTTCAGTATCACAGTTTGTGTGGTATGAAATGAAAGGAATAATTCTTCATCCAGGACATGTTTAATTTTAGCTGTTTCTAAGGAGTTAACTAAATTCACGATATACAATGAATCACATATGATGTTGCAAAGTTCTGTGATATCCTTAAGCACATTCCTAACTGCTGCTAATTCAGCCTTTTGTGGGGAACTGTATTGTGTGTGCATTAACATCACATGATTGTCTACAACTGCTCCTGTTTTACCATTTTTTGATGCATCAGTGAAGACATTCACAGCATTAATAATTGGATGCATAGATGTTACTTTTGGAAAAATAATAGGAGTTAATTATAATTATAATATTTTATTACTAGCAATATGATTATCAATCTTTCCGGTAAAATTCGCAAGAGCAATTTGCCATGGTAGTGACTGTGCAAATGAATTTTGAATCTGTTCTTGTGTGATAGGGAGATGGATGGTATCCAGATCACAACCTATTAGTTGCTAGGATCTTTTTCTGATTTGAGTGATTATTAATACCATGAGTTCTAAATAACTAGTGAGTGATCTAGTTTGCTGATTAGCTAAATGTATCCATTCAATTACATGGTCCCCTTGATGTAATGCACCTGACTGGAAAGAAAACAAATTTTTTATACCACACATTCGTTCACATACAAACCTCCCCGGACCTCTGTCTGAGGGAAATTCAAAGGTGGATGCATTAGTTGCCTCTGCATTTCAGAAAGCAGTTAATTTGCACTCTCTATTACATCAAGATGCCAACTCTCTTAAATCTCAATTTGATATAACCAAAAGACAAGCAAGAGAAGCAACAGGGAGGTTCATACGTGTCCCCGAACTTTTATTGGAGAGTTTAAGAATGTGGAGTGGGAGGTAATTAAGGAATACGTGACATGGCATAGGTATTAACATTGGTTGAATTGATAATCATGAAATCAAAGAGGAGGAGACTAGTCCAACATGCAACTTGGGAAGGATTGTGGTCTAACAAGGCGTGAGCTAGGACTCTGTGGCCAATAATGTCCTGCTCAGGATTCTCTTGTCCTTTGGACTGAAGATTTAGAAATGCAATAATCAATAAGTAACATGACCATGAGTCTGGCATATGAACACATAAGATACAATATTAATACATCAATCATATTTCCAAGATGCTAATATGCCTGGTATGCTACAGTTCTGCTCCTTTCACCCTGCATCAGTTCATTGAGGTTCTCCCAGTTCATATGGAAAGCCTTCAGGTCCTCCATCCTTACAGCACAATAGTATTCAATTTTTAAGACTGGAAAGCCCAGGAAACAGCAGCCACACCCCAGGCAATGGCTTCCACAGGCCGGCTAAACCTTGTGAGGGTAGCCATCGGGTCGTCATTGACCCCTGGTGAACTAGGGCTTTGCTCACCCAGCATGTGAAGACTGCTTTGGCGGAACAGGCTGAAGAAACCAACAAGAAGGTTCAACGGCTGAGATGGCGATGCAGCAAGGCATTGTGGAGTGCTTAGGGTGTGTTGGAGCACAAAGGACAACATGGCCATCCAATGCAGCTGAGGAAGTCTCCAGGCATAATGACTTTTCGTGCCAATGGACCCAGGCTTCCAATGCCGAGAGAGGGGGACTATCTCTGTGCATCGACTTTTCCACTTAAATCTTCATGCACAAGTGTCTTTGTGCACAAAAACGCACAAAGACAATTGTCATCCTCGGTTACCGAGAGACTACTACTACTACCCTACTACCTATCTAGCTATCAGAGTCACACAGCTGGGAAGTATCTGAGGTCAGATCTGAAGCTAGGATCTTCCATCTCTAAGCCAGGCCTGGCTCTCAATCCACTGAGCAACCCAGCTGCCCCCTTAAGATTAAAGGGAGGAAAAGAAAAAACCTGCTGACCCCAATTTAAATTAAGGAGAAAAGAGAAGAAAGAAAAAGTGTCTTATACTCACCTGTTCTGGCAGCTGTGTCTTTAAGCCGAGTTAGCTAGTAAAAAAGACTGACTGAGTGAGGAGGAAGTAGGGTGAAAAGGCAAGAAAATTCAGGAAATTTATTGAGGGAACTCGATAAACCTTCGAGGTCTGCCAAACTGTTATAGTGAAAATCACCTTTAAAGATGTTATAATATTAATTTATGGTCACCAAGGAATTTACCTATGAAATTTCTAAAATGAAACACTCAGGTCAGAATGGAGTTTATGGTGGTTTAATCACAATGGGAGTAAGAAAAAGGAGAGGGAGAGAAGGAGAGAGGAGGAAAGGGAAAAAGGTTAACTCAACCTTCTGGCAGAGCCAGAGGGAATTTAGGCCCAAGGCCAAGGTAGAGAAGAGAATCAGTCCTTGACTCACGTGACCGATCTGAAGGAAAGCTGTCTTCCGGCCTCCTCCCTCCTCAAGCTTCTAGCACCAACTCGCGCCTAACCCTGTCCATAGGAAGTGAGAGAATTCCAGAGGCTGTTCCCTACTTCACTTCCTGTGCCTCACAAGTGCCAATGTTGGCTCAAGCTTGGCTAAGGACAGCCCAGGTGGGAAGTTATTTATTTCTGATTTGTCATTGTCTAGCACATACCCGTGTAGTGTGGGTGTGCACAAATTCAGGTGCTAGACCAAGCAAGATGGAGATTTTAAAATTCACACAAGTCACTTGATCCCCATTGCCTAACCCTTACCACTCTTCTGCCTTGGAACCAATACACAGTGTTTATTCCAAGATGGAAAGAAGTGACTGGAAAGTTCTTTGTATCTTCTCTATGTCCTCTGGCAAAATACCAAGTTGTTTTTTTTCCAGATATATTAAAATATGATGTATAGGCTCTCTTTTAAAAAATTCATAGCTTTTCAGTATCTTAAATTATGTGTCCTTGATTTGATCAGATTTTTTTAGGTCAGTTCTCAATATGAAAAACTTACATATTTTTTTTTCTCTTTGACCTTTATTTGAATATTTATTGAGGCCTCAATGGAACAATTTTGGTTCATGTTGTTTAGTTCCTTCTAAGTTTTAAGGAGTCTATTACTTGGCTAAGGCTTTATAATTCTACTAAAATGTTAATAGTCTTTCCTAATCTTTTGTCTAAAGCTCATATTTTTTCTAAAATTTCCTGCTTGCACCTTTGTTTTTATCTATAAAGTAATTTTTAAACTTTTGCTTAATTTCTTCCAGAAATTTTAGTTGACATTGTGTCCATGATTTCTTTAGAGATTTTCTTGTAGATGTTTTGGAATGATTTTCTTCTCCTTGTTTTGTATGTCAGCTGATTCTGTCTACTTAATAGTTCTTTATTCTTGGAGAATTTGGGGGGTTTATTTTCCCAGATTTTTTTTCAAATTATGTTAGGGGTCAGATTCTGCATACTGCAAGGAATATGTGGGCAGAGTTTGGTCTTAGTTTGTCTTCTCTTGGAAACTATTGCTACTTTCTCCAAGTAGAGAGTGTTGTGTTTTTCAAAGATTCAGTGAGGCCAGGGAATTATAAACTTTCAATGAATTCCATACCTTTGCAGAAATTATTTCCCATGTTTGGAATGCTCTCACCCTTCCTTACCATTTGAAACTCCATTCTCCTTCAAAGCTCAATTTGGGTTCCACCCTCTTTAGGATGCCTTTTCTGATCTCCCCAGCCAAAAGTGTCCTGGCTCCAAATCAATTTTAAAAATATATTTTCTGCATTTAATTATCTATGAATATTTTACATCTCTTTAGTAGAATTTAAGTTCTTCATGGATAGAGACTATTTAATTTCTGCATTCCCCCCTCCTACTAATGTAATAAAACTTTACTGAGAATTCCTGAGAGTTGCTATCTTTTTCTATCCTTGGAAGGAAACCAGCTAGGGATTCCTAAGAAAGTGCACAGTTCTTGTACTTCAGGATCCCAGAAATATATGGGGAGATTTGAGTTTGCATGAGCTTTCATTTATTCTATGGATTGGGGAGTGTGACAGTGGGAGTGATGAAAAAGTCATCTAATTGTGGGGTAGGGTAGGATTGGCTGGCTCCTTCAAAACTGTAACTTGAGGAGGAACAGATCAGCTTTCTTTTGAGGTCTGAAAAAAATTTCAATATTTATTGTCCCTGATAAACTCATCACTTCCCATGGTGAAGTTTTTATTCTGCAGGTTATCTACAAGCTTGACGTTGATAACTGGATTTTAAGATATGACAATAGTTTTGGAAATCTGGGTTTTGGATAATAAAAATTTGGACAATAGTTTTGGAAAGTTCTGAATATTTCAGATCTTAGTAAGTTTGATGTAGCCAGGCTTCTTTTTTAGTGCTTCCCAGATAATCTTGTCAGCCTTAGATTTACCCTGAGGTAAATCTGCATAATCTTTTGCTGTTGCTCCTCCTTTGTCTCTTCTAGAAGCTGAACCTATTCGGATTCCTGCTGGACCACTTAGTCTCTTATAGACCCTGGGAGAAAAGTCCCCCATCTCCTCAATCCCTATAGAGACCAATAGCTTCCCCCTTCCACTGCACTTGCTGGAACTCCAGAACAAAGCAAGTAGTTCCACTTCACAGGGCACTGTTACTTCCCATGCTGTGACCTGACAAATCCATGATGTATTGATGTTTTGGACCTATACTGTCTGTATCATGTTAGGAACTACACAACCATGGAAACCAGCAACTTCCCAACCCCAAAGACCAAGGTTCCATACCCACTTAGGGCCTTCCAATTATCTGGACAAAAGTACCCTAACTTTTCCCAATAGAGACAATCTAGATTACCTAATCTCAGACAACCACCCTATAAAGATTGCCCCCTTTTCCACCAAGGTGGAGACCCCTAGCATTCTACAGACTGCAGGCTCCTCCCTTGCTCTCCTTTCCCCCCCCCCCAACTCCACTTCCATCATACTCCCATCTCCCTCTGCCCCCTCCTTTCCTCCATTAAACCTTGCTACATTATTCAATCTCTCTGTCTCAGTCTTGAGTTGGACCCTTGTCAGTCAGATCTGACAGTCTCTAATGTAGCTGTTTATTCTTTGCTGAAGCTATGCTCTGTGTTGTCTAAGTCATATAGAATGAGGCTAAGTCCTTGGCCAGTTCTGATAGCCTTCAGTGGATCAGCAGGTACACTTGGGCCCACTGAGTGATTAGCTATGATTATCACCACTGGGTGATTAGTCACAATGCTCTTGAGTACCTTATTCACAGTAGAGAGTGATACCTGTCCTTCATAGCTCAGCTCTAGACACTGGTATCTATCTGCTAGGAAGGTTCAGGGCACTCACAGGGAGATATTTTCCATTTGAAGGTCTTTGGAACCTGTAGGAGAAGAGAAATTGTAGAGCATAATCTGGATGTCATAGATGATGGTAAACTAGAACCAGGAATCTTGAAGAACAGGTTATCAAGTATGGTGTATTGCTTCATGCCCTCAATTTGATGAAAGAAAATGGATTATCTTCCACCATAAACACTCCATAGGCCCTACTCCCAGTCCCAGAAAGTAGGTTCAGTGAGATGTTGATGCCTCAGGCTGATGGATAGCTAATCTGAAAAATCTTTCATTTCTGGACCATGTTTGTCTGTTCCCTGTTGTTTCAAATATACAAGGGTCTGCCACCAACAAGGTTTCTTCCAAAGAGTCAAAAACTTGTGTCCCTAGCTCCTAGAATTGCAGCTCAGATACAGAAAATACTTAAAGATGCTTTCTGATTGATTCACATTTTCCTAATGCATTTTGCTGTAAAAGGCTATTGCCTCCTTTGAATCTCTATTTGTGTTCAGATCATATCCTTTTCAGTAGAATGTACAGTCCTTAATTATAGTGTCTGTAGCTTATTTTTTAAATCTTTGCACCTCCAGTGCCAAGTAGTGTCATACAAATAAGTCCATAATGAACATTTGTTGAATTAACTTAATTTTAGTGTTGAAAGAGACCTTGACAGTTGAGTTATAACTAGCAATTTAATACATGGGAAAGTTAGGGCATATTAAGCTCAGCTACAGTGTAGTACCATAGGACAGTGCTTTGGGATTGAGATGTGGGCATAGAAGGAACTACTCCAAAAATGATGCCTTAGTCACTCCATTATAGTTATGATTGTGTTCAGTAGCCATCTAGTTCAACTCATACCCAAACAGGAATCTCTACTACAATATACCTGACAAATGAGCATGTAGGTTCTGTTAGAAGACCTCCCATAAGGAAGAACCCACTACTATTTGATACATCAAATCCTACTTTTATTTACTTTTAGTTTCTAAGAAGATTTTCTTACTACCAACCCTATATTTGTCTATATATTTGTCACATTCTACTCATAGTTCTTGATTCTGTCTTATGTAACAAAACAAGACAGCTCCTGGCTGAGAGAGTTACAACTGAGAGTTTTTCACAATGTTGGGGGTCTTCCCTGCCACCTTTCCCCCAACATAACAGGGAGGGGAGGTAGCAAATAAGTGAATTTTAAGTCAGAGTTTTTGGGAACAAGCCTCTGATTTTATTCCCTATTTTTCTCCTGACCCAAAATACCAGGGGAAATCCATATTTCATTTAAATACCCTATTGTTCTCCCTGGAAGTTTTGCCCCTAAGGAGGAAGAGAAGGAAGAAAAGCTTTTCCAGGTCTCTTAGCAAACACCTAAAACTTACCTTCAAGTCAGGGTCCTCTGTTTTCTCTATAATTAAACAGCCAGTGACCTTATCTCACAAATAATGCTATTACAAAGCTTGTTTGAAACTCTGAAGGAACAGTTTGAGTTGGAAAAGCTTACAAGTTTAGATTGACTCTGGTTAATGCTGTTCCTGGGGGTTCTGCTATGGATTGGATACATTGTAATTGATAGCTTGCATAATCCTGTGATTCAGGGTGTGAAGATTCAATTTGATTCTCCCCTGATTGTGAAAATGAAGATACGTAACTCTCCCCTGATTATAACAATGAAAATATTTAACTTTCCTCTGATTGTGAAGATTAAATTGTAACACCTGACAATTTTTAGATTTAATCCCCATAAGAGTAAACACAGTGCTTAAAGTTGAGTATGGAGATCTGCCCATTTTTAGATCTAATCACCAAAAGTGCAAACATTCCACTTAATCATGAAGTGGGAGGTCTGTGACCGAGGTGTGTGATAGTGGTTGACAAATCAGAATCAACTGACTGCCTCCTGGGCAGATCTAGAGCAGGACTTCAACTATGATTGGTAGAAGTGGAATTAGGGGAAGGCAAAGGAAATTATGTAAGCGGAAATTGTCTTTAAAAGGAGCTGTTACTTCCTGTGAGAAAAAAGTCTTCATTCTTTGATTTGCTGACTGGACCTGAGACCCTGTTCCTGACTGGACTGACCCATGATGAGTGAAAAGCTGACTCTTAACTGCTGGTTTTTCTCTGAAGAGACCACCTTCAGGAAAGACCTATCCTTTTGAGAGAGGCTCCCTGTATCCCCAGGGCCTTGACTACAAGGGCCCAGGCTGCTCCAACTAAGAACTAACTTTCTCTGTTCAGGCTGAGAGAAGGGTTGGAGATAAATTACTTAGTGCTTATGCTAGATATCTTACCTCATCCTCTCTCTGATTTCTTGATTCACTCTTTCTACATTTGTAAATAAATTATAAATAATATCTCTTTGGAATTAATTAAATTCTTGGTGACCACACTCATAAAATATAAAGTAAAACCTTTTAAAAATACTCACCTTTCCCCCTTTACATTGAAGATTAAGGTCCCTATACCCCCTTTCATTTCCCTGCCCAGTCTCTGCTACATACCTAATAAAGGATTTATCCACACTATGCTCAATATGGGTACAGGGAACCCCACAAGTGTGACCAAAGGAATCTAAACAGATGATGATACTGGGAAGGGGAAGAAACCTTAATGAGTCTAGAGGTGACTTTTAAGCCTTTTCAGAGTCCATCATTTTATTGATGCTAACTCTTTTAGCTTTGTTCCCTTCCTAATAGTGAACAAGTCTTTGTAACACAACTATTATAATTGGAGAAAAGGACTCTTGAATTCAGTGACTGTATCCTGTCACACTTCTTGTATTTGCTGAGTGTTTGTGTTAAAATTTAATTTTGTTTTTTTAAGCTCACATATTAATCTAATCTATTCTATTCTGTTACACTGAATCATTTTAGTTACTGTGTTTTGGCTATTAGCTATATGTTCTGCTATGCTTTCTTTATTTGTACCTCCCCTATGACTGTACTGAAGAACATATTATAAAAGTCCATAAATTACTTGCACAAACCCTTTTTCTGGCAAAACCATAAGTCCTTATGAATGCTGAGTTTGCCACCAGATCCATTGAGGTCACATGCTGCCTTAACAGCCTTTTTTCCTTTTTGCCTTTGTTAATTGTCACATAGATGATGGATGAACTCCATCAAACTGAATACAACCTGTATACAACCTTTGGAAAAATTAATGGTCTAAGAATTTAAATTGATTTTAATGGGTCTTCAGAAGTGATTTTTATATATCTAGTAGGCTCCCTACCTCTGATGGATCATTTGCCTGCCTCTGAGTTGTTTGTAACAAGAGGAAAGGGTCTCTTTGTAGTTGAAGTGAAGTGCAATAGCACTGTTGTATTCCCCATCTCCACATGTATTAAAAATGTAATCGATGGGACATCTGAAGTGATTTTGACTATTTAGTCCTTGGTTCCACATTGAAATGGATGGGACTTATTGAAGACAGGTCTTTTACACTGTTACAGTCTCTTGCCAGAGGAAGGTCCCCCAGAAGGGGCTTGGTTACCCTGTTATGGGCTATAATCTCATCCAGGAGTTGTGAAGGTTTTCCCTGGGAAGCTTAGTAGCTTCTGAATGGGTTTTTATATTTGTAACTCTTTAACTTACTCTACCCTTTCACCAAAATGATCTAAATTCTTGGTGACACTTTAGACCCAAAAGGTTTTCACCAGCAGTACAGAAGTTTGTGCTTTTTTTTCTGGGTTCTCTTGCCACATTTTGGAATGATGGCAGTAACAGACTTTGTTAAAAATATCTCAGCAAAGGTTGAAAAATTGGCTAGATCTGTAGAACTTGTGACCAGTATCCATGAGCTTCAAAGGTTTTAAAAAAAATGTCACACAGCAACTCATGTGAATCCTAATGATAGAGGGTTTGTTTACTATTTTCATTAACTGGTCTATTATAATTTTGAGGAATTTTGATATTTGTTTGAATGTGCATTACCTGCTATACTATTACTTTATAAAACTGTTCCTTGGTGAAAATTATTTGCACTCACACTGTGGATCTTAGCCAAGTTAAAAAGGAAATGGATCTCATTTTTTGGTGAGAAACCTTTGTATTCTACCTCTCCTGGGCTGACCCAGTGTAGCACTGATTGTAAGCTATATATTTTTGAATTTTAAAAGCATTTATTATTATTATTCTTTTCCTTTGTATGTGCAATATAGTATTTGATTTTTCTCTCTCGTTTTTTGTACTTGAAGCACATGTTACAAGTATTATTGGTTTTTTGATTTTCCACTAGGGTAAGTTTAAAATGTCCATTTGCCCTAATGTCAATGCATACCCAAAAGCTTTAGACTATAGGAACAGTGCAAATGATTGTTTAAAAAAATTATGGGAGTTTGCTTGATGATTGTGTCTGATTCCAGGAGAAGGGAACACAAAAATATTTACTGCACAGTGCCAAGGGAGAACAAAATAACCTGCATAGTGCCAATCAAGTGCATGGTCAAAGAGGACAACCAATCCCAGTGGGATTAATGACATTCTGTACCAAAACAAGAGGACTTGAACTTGCTTGAGGTTTGAGGTTATGACTGTTTGATATGTTAGATGCAGGTCTTCCCCGTCCCATACTTCTACCAAGTACCTCACTTTGGCTGCCATCATGGCTCCCCTATCCCTTAAAGAAAAGGTAAAATCAGACCAGGGAATACCATTTTCAATTTTCTGCTAAAATTGAGTCCCTTTTTTTTTTCTTTCAAAGTGTAGTCCTGGCTGCTGATTAGGTAAGTGCATAATTGCTACTAAAGGCTTTTTGAACATAAGTAACTTTAAAGAGCCCTGATTCAAAGACCTGCTATAAGTTTATTTTTCCTTAACTTAAAATTTTTACACATAAGGCTTTGATATTTTATATTCCACCCAGAAGTTACTTTTTCTCTTTTATTTGGATTTTTTGATGTTTTTGATTTTCTTTTGCCAATTGATTCATATACCTCATAACTCAGCCATACATCCCCGAGTGATCCATGTGTTTGTCAATATCCTCCTCAGGGGGGAATGTATTATTATCCTATAATGCAAAGTTTAAATTCTTTTGAGAGTTATTTTAGGATAAGAAACTTGCTCCCTCCCCAAATCAAGAAAGTGAATTGTTTAGAGAAGGCACCATGAAGATGTCTGCAGAGACCACACACTGCACCAGAAAGATCCAGAGTGAACTTTGGGATGTGGTGAATTGAACTGTGGGGGGTTGAATGCATTTGTAGCAATCATTGGTTTTGATCTTTTTCTTTTTTACTTCCCTCTTATCTGCAAATTATTGTAACTTCCCTCTAGAAACTACAATATTGTATGTACCTCTAAAGATCTTTTAAGTTGGTTATGTGTAATGATCCCTTGGAGAGACTAGTGTCCCAAAGGATCACAATGGGGTATGTGTAATCAGAATTTGGTACCCTTGAATTACATTTCCCAGAATACCTTTCTTTTTGTCCCTGACTTACATTCTTACATTGTATCGATAAAGTTGTGTGTAACTCTGCCCCCCTCTCTCTCTTTTCCTGTGTGTGTATGGTCTGGGTAAGCTTCTGTTTACTGAAAGTTTTTTTTTCTTTCCTCTATTTCAAGTGAGTATTAATAAATTTTATAAAAATATAATACTTGGAGTATTGGATATTAATTTTTATTCTTATAGGAAGATAGTTTGTTCCTGGTCAGAGCATCATCTGGTGGTCAAATAATATGCCACATTCTCCCAGCTAGTTAATTAATCATAGGACAATCAAGCTCTAAAATTGTAGAAAGCAGTAGAATGAGCCAGTTATCATATGGGAGGATATAACTTTGGTAAATCTGGCCCCAAGTACACACCATTTATATCTGTATCTTTCCAAGTGTCAGTACAAGTTATTGCATAGTAAGCAAATGGTGAATATTTTTTGAATGAATGAATTGCATGCTTTCAATTGTGGATTTCCCTGTCCTTCCTTACCATGTGTTTAAAAGAATGCCAACAAGCTTTTGAACAAAGCCATGTGCCAGAAAGGCTTTCAAAAAACCTGTAAATTTGAGGGAAGATTGAAATAGTATCTATTTCAAAGGGTTATTGTGAAAAAAGTGCTATGTAAACCTTATATCTCTATATAAATGTGAGCTACCTTGGGGTGATGATGGGATGTTCTTAAAATAATCTCTAGATTGAATGTTTACATTTTAAAAACTCTTACCTTGTTTTCCCTCTAAGGAATACAGTCTTTCATAGGTAATATAATTTGGAGATTCTATGTTACAAATCCCATTGCAAGGTTCTGAGTTAGAGTCTGGAGACTTTGGAATTTAAAGACACAATGTGAAGATTGGGAGATTGTTTATAAAGGTCTTGGTTTAATTATTTTATTTTAAGGATGGAGAAATTAAGGCCAACAGATTGGTCAGCATCATACTCTTGAAGGTCTTTCTATTAGAAAAGGGATTAATAGATTGCTCACTAACTACAAAACAGAGGCATGGAGATCCAACTCCAGCTAATATGTTCCAGAAGGAAGCTGCCAATTTTGGTCCCAGGTCAAGTGACAGTTGTCATGGAGATAGATATACCCATCTTTCTCTAGCCCCCAGGTGTAGAGGAGTCTGAGCTATGCTTCAGTTTGTGGGATTATTGCATAATGAAGAACAGGTTCTAATGTCTGACTATTTTTTTTCTTCTCTGATATTTGCTAAAACAGAGGGTCTCAGTTGACATGGGAAAGGAAAACAGTAAAATCTGAGGCCCAATAAATGCAGTTGTATTATTCGGCAGATGGGATAGAGAAAGGGGTAGTTATTCAGGGCAGGAACTAACCCCTTCATTCTTCCTACTCCCCATTATGAAAGATTAAGGACACAAGGAAGAGATGGGGGAGTAGAAAAAAGAGTGAGGAACAGTTAGCTAGGCTGGGTTGACCAGGTTTGTTGGCTTGGTCTGGAGCTGGTTGACAGCTTAGTCTGGAGTATTTTTTTTAATTAAAATTATTATTATTATTATTATTATTATTATTATTATTATTTTTGCTGGGGAACATGGAAAACTAAATAATTGATAAATGAGGGAAAGGCAAGGGACCTGTGATCTCCCTCTGCTAGTATAGGTCAATGCCTTCTTTTAAAGTTAGACTTTTAGTTGTCTAGAGTACTCAGTGCTTTATCCAGGTTTATCTAGAACTGTAAAAGGCAAGATTTGAACTTGGCTCAGAGAACAGCTTTCTATCTGCTATACCAAGATAGCAGTGATAGATATCCTATAGAAAATGGTTTCTTCTTTCCCCTCAAAATATGGAATATTGCTCTTGCTCTGAAGTATTAAAATTCAAGAGAACATCTCAGTTGTTTTCCTCAGGAGTTCTAAACTGGCACTGCTGTAAGATTAACAATTAATATACAATATTCCAAGTATTATATTTTTATAAGATTTATTAATAATAACTTGAAATAAAGTATAGTGATAGCCTTAGTAAAGAGGAGGATCCCAGACCAGGAGCGAGGGAGAGAGAGTGAGAGGGGCTGAGTTATACACATCTTATCTTCAAAACATAAGTGGGGATAAAAAAGGAAAGGGATGCTGGGAGATGAAGTCCAGGGGTACAAAATTCTATTTACACACAGCATTTGGGAAATCTATTGCTTTCAATAAACCAACCTCCTTCATAAGATTCAGACAATTGGCTCTTCAGTGTACAAATGGTTTATTTAAAAACAATATTTTGAGATGCCATTTAATTTTATTTTTTTAATATATGTACTACAACAATAATATGATACATATGGTTTATTATAAATATATAATAAATTATAATAAATAAACTTACCCAAGAGAAACAAATTCTCACATTACCTATGTCCAAAAATTTATTTTTTTTCTCCTTCTCTCCTACACTTTCTCCCCTCTCCAAAAAGTTTATAGTATAGTAGTAGTCTCTTGGTAACTGAGGATGATGATTGTCTTTGTGTGCTTTCATCTGTGATGTAGATGAGTGTGCACAAAGACACTTGTGTGTGAAGGAGATTTAAGTGGAAAAGTCGATGCACAGAGACAGTCCCACTCACTTGGCTTTGGAAGCCTGGGTCCAGTGGCACGAAAAGTCGTTACACCTGGAAACTTCCTCAGCTACATTGGATGGCCGTGTTGTCTTTTGTGCTCCAACACGCCCTAAGCACTCCACAGTGCTTTGCTGCGTTGCCCTCTCAGCCGTTGAACCTTCTTATTGGTTTCTTCCCTCTGTTCGGCCGAAGCAGTCTTCACATGCTGGGTGAGCGAGGCCTGGTTCACCAGGGGTCGATGACCCGCTGGCTACTCTCACAAGGTTTAGCAGGCCTGTCGAAGCCGTTGCCCGGGGTGTGGCCGCTGCCACATACTAGCAGCTACTGGGAGTCATAAGTGAGAGCTGGGTGTCAGGTGAGAGTCAGAGGCTGGAGAGCTGCCTTAGGAGGCCATAACAAGCCCTCCATACCAGAGATACTACCCCTCCCTGAATACCCCATACACCCCTATAGTCAGTAAGAGTTATTGTTATTACTATTACTATTATTATTATAACAACTAGCATTTGCTTAATGATTCAATGTTTCCAAAGTGCTTTATACAGATATAAATAATATTTCTCTTGAGGTTGGTGCCCTTATTAACCCTATTTTATAGATGAGAAAACCGAGGCTGAGAGTGATGTCATGTGACACCCCCAGAATAGTACAACTATTAAGTTTTTAAAATAAAATATCCAAAAAGTTTATTAAAGTACAAATTGACTAGGAGCTGAATAGGAAAACTAGAAAGATAATGCTTCTCAGTAGACCAAGGTAAAAAAATAACGATTCTGGGGAATCACCCATAATACCAATTTGTAATTGCACTTCAACCATATTAGTCTTAATTAGCTCCATCTTTTCCCAAAGAATCTTGTCTTAGCAATTAAATATAGTAATTTTTGTCTTTGTATCTCCAGGGTTTAGCACAGTGCCTGGCACATAATATGTAGGCCATTAACAATGTTTATTGATTAGCAAAGGTTTAACCATAGTAGAATTGGCAGGAACAATTAAAGAGTGAATGAAAGACATCATTTGTCTTCTTTACCCTTCTTGACTTTCTATCCACTTTCTTTCTTATTGGTGTTCCAGAATCAAGCTTATAAATACAAATTTGTTATTTATCCAGGTGGCCATTCATTCTAGGTCACCAGGAATATACACACATAACTATGATTGGACTCTATAGCTTAGTTTCTGAGTACAGTTTAAGGTATCAATATATGAAGTGCTAATGAAGGATTTTCTAGAAGCTTCCTCATTATTTTGTGGCAGTGAAATCAGGAGGCAGTGGTTATAACTGTGTGAATTTAATATAAATGGTACCTTTGGGAGGACACCAGAGTCCTCCTAGCTCCATGGCATCAGGCAAGTGAACCAATTTCTTTCTAGTTTCACTCTGCAAGATGACCTAGATTGCTTTTTATCTGATTATTTTTAATAAACCCTGTGGTCACCGAAAAGCCAATTATTCAAGTCATCTAAATGAGAGCAGGAGATTTCTCAAATACCTGGGAGGAACAAACACACTGAGGAAACCAATAAACCTTTCCCCATAATTTCTGTCTTTCCGAGTGATGTCCTTTTCTCTCAGACTAATAATCCAGCAGGGAAGGTGACTAAACCTGTTCAACCATAACTCTGGTGATGGAGGGATTAATCCAAGAGCTGGTGAATACCCTTTAGGGAGCAGAAGGGATGCTTTCTTTAACCTTTGGAAAAGCAGATGCTTTCTGTTGACCAGACACCACCTGGTTTGAGTGAAGTGCCACCTAGTGGATAAATTATAAATCATGCTCTCTTTCTGGTTAATTGATTTGTTTTGATCTGCATTTTTGTAGGTTTGTAGAAAGCAGGAAAAAAGTCAAGGATGGACTGATTGATATTGCTGTGACAGTACCACGAGTCACTGGGACACTTATTAATATGAAGCTAATTTATTTGACAGCAAAAATGAATGAAAGATATATTTATTGCCAAATTAAGATTTAATGACATTCCCAAGAAAATTAGTGCAACTCTTTTAGAGGTCTAGAACTGTGATTTCATTGGTATAATCGGGAGGGGGAGGGCAAATGTCTTAGTGATGTGATACCTTCTACCAATGCAGATCAGTAACAAATTCAAAACTGAAGGAAATGCTATATTTCAGCTAAGAGTCAGTGAAAATAAAGGCATTCGCCCTCCCACCCCATCTAAATGCAGACTCCCTGAAATTCCATGGACCTTTTCTTCCTTCCTTCCTTCCTTCCTTCCTTCCTTCCTTCCTTCCTTCCTTCCTTCCTTCCTTCCTTCCTTCCTTCCTTCCTTCCTTCCTTCCTTCCTTCCTTCCTTCCTTCCTTCCTTCCTTCCTTCCTTCCTTCCTTTCTTTCTTTCTTTCTTTCTTTCTTTCTTCCTTTCTTC